>NC_051451.1:3161952-3207035 GCF_001649575.2 Kryptolebias marmoratus | reverse complement strand
ATCGGTGACAAAGGGCAACCTTGGCGGAGTCCAACTCTCACCGGAAACGAGTCCGACTTACTGCCGGCAATGCGGACCAAGCTCTGACACCGGTCATAAAGGGACCTAACAGCCCGTATCAAAGGGCCTGGTACCCCATACTCCCGGAGCAATGTATTTTTTTAATTTACATTTTAAAACCATGATCATGTGCACTTCAGGCCTTAAACTGCTCTATTTGTTTTTTAACAAATGTACAAATAATACAATAATTATTACATGATTGCAAATATTTTCTAATTGTAAAAAGCAAAACCAGACATGATATTCAGTTTATTGTTAAAGAAACATATGAAAGACCTAAATTGTTTATAGCACCATGAGAGCTTCTCTTGACATTTGTTCTATATAGAATTGATTTCAGCAGGAAGTGGGTTGTGTGTTCATTCATGCTTGTCAAAATGTAAATAGACTGAAAGCAGCTGTAGATAAACATTCTTGGCAGAGGATTATATGCATCCATATTGATGTTAATACCTTAAAAGTATAAATGCATCCTTGTGAAATTTAATTTGTTTTGATGACAGTCACAGTGGTGTTCTAAAAGTGACTTGATTTATGTTTTTTACAGCCAAAGGTTCACATGCAAACACTGATGAGTAATAATGTCCCTCTGACAGCTTTCATGTGTGCTAATGTTGGAGTGTTGTATTTCCTTTAGACGAAGACACATCTACACACACTCAATTCACAAATCCATTAATCCATCCATCCATTCAGCCAACGGCGGAAACAAAATTTCACTCGCCTTCATTTGACTGGGTATGGCAGCAGAGGCCTCAGTGGGACAGAAACCACCTGCGTGACGAGATACGGCCACATGCTGAAAGGAGGTTTTGCTTTTTATCGAGTGAAACTACACTTTAAGCAATAGTAGGCATGAGCAACTATCATTTTGGAAATGCATGCATGACATCAAATACGTGCTTACCCTCTCAAAAATATGCTTTCTGCCACATGGCAACAATTTCACAGGCTGAAGAAAAGCAAACACAAGTACAGGAATCCAAAAATGTAAGAAAAGTGTAAACACAAAATGACTCCCAGCTCAACGAGACACAGTTTGCACCTGTATTCTATGTATTTTATTACAAGACTAAAATTAAATATCCCTGGTCACTATCACAGGACTAATAAAGATGAGCAATCATATAATTATCTGTGTATATGCGTGTGTTCTTTTGTACGTCTGTTAGAAAAATATTTTATAAACGTGTAGACAGATTTGAATGAAACTCTCAAAAAGTAATAATATTATTTACATCTACAACTGATTACTATTTGGAGTCAAGACAATTGAAGATGACTGAAAAGCTAATTGACCTTAACAAACACAAAGTTGGCTATAATTCAGTCAATTTTACAAATATTGTGCTAAAATTTAGTGTATTCCAGCTTACTCTAAGTGCAGCTCATTGTGTGAGTTCTTTGCTTAAAACTCAATCTGATTTGTTAGCAAACATCCAATGAACCAATGAATGGATTTTATTGAAACTTCCAAGGTATAATCATTAGAAGCACATCTAAAAATGATTAACTTTGTAGTCAAGCCATTTTAAGATGGTTGCCTAAGCTAACTGACCTTTGCAGATACAAAAATAGCTCTAACTCAGTCAAATTTACAGACAGTGACCTAAAATTTGGTGTAGGAGTAGCTTCAAGTCACATCCCAATACATGCTTTGAACATTTACAGTTTGGACAAGGTCTTTGTTTAAAAACTCTGAGTATTTTCTTTATGTTGTCATCACTTCATTCATCTATCTTTTAGAAGAACTGTATTTATTTCACTATCCATGTTTTGCACATCAAAATGTCCAGCACACTCTCGGTTTTCTATAAACAAAGGTTCGGTTTTGGATTAGAGCAAACATATGAAATATAGTTTGGACCAAAGGCTGAAAAATGTTTTAGCTAATTTTGTTTTTTTGTTGTTTTGTAGTCACACCTTTTCTTGTGAATGAATTGTTTCAATGCCTGAAATGGATCTATTTAAACTTAAACTTCAAAAAGTAGTGCAATAAATGTAAAATAGCTGACCAAATTAAAATGTAGTAATATCTGTCATATGTCTGGGTTTTGGTTCTGTTATGATTTAGGTTTTTCTTGTTGGATTCTTGTATTTGCTTTATTGTCCTTGTCTTGGTATTATTTTGTCTTCTTTATACCTTGGTTCTGTTTTGTCACTATCCACCTGTCCTCTGCTCAGTAGTTCTGGTTTCCTGTCCGTCTCCACCTGTCTGTAATTGTAATCACTCACCTGTGCCCACTTCCCATGATTTCCCTGTGCTTTATAATCTGGTCATTTTCTCCACCTCCCTGCCGGTTCATTGTTGATTGTCTCAGGTATGTCCATGTGTTGTCGTTTTTGTCCATGATCCCGCCTTGCCTTGCCTCGTTTCACCTTGCCGTTTTTGGATTTCTGTTATAGTTTGTGTTGCTGCCTCGTCAGCCTTTTGTTTTCTACTTTTGTTATTTAAAAAAATCAGTTTTATTTTTAAGATGAGTCTGCATATTAGGTAACGCCTCGCTCTCACCACGTCTTAACAATAACATGTTTATTTAAAGTGTTGTTTCTCATTTAGATTTTACCAAGTTTTAGATAGGCTGAAAAGAGGACTGAGAAATTACTACATTTCCAAACTATAAGTGTATTAGGAAAAAAACACAGAACTATAGACATATGATACATGGTTTATTTACATATAATTTAAAACTTTGGAATTTACCGCAGGAGTCAACCTGTTTATCTGTTAGCAAAATATCTCAAGAACAAGTGGACAAATTTTAATAGAACTCTCAGAAAGTAATCACTGAAGGTATATGTTTAACTCTTAGAGTCAGCCAAATTGAAGATGGTTGCCTCAACTAATTAATCTTCGCAAACACAGAAATGACTGTAACTGATCATTTTTTTAAAAATATTGAGTAAAAATGTGTTGTGGTAGTAGCTAAGCTTTCACCTACTCTTAGCACTAACAGTTTTGCTGAAAACTGTGGCCTGCAAGAAAAAAGATGATGTGATTTTCTTTTAAAAAAAAAACCTGCTAGTTTCAAGATTAGTTGTTTTTTTTTCTCTTACATTTTTTTAAATAAAAACATTTACAGAACAATAGAGATAAATAAAAGAATGTCAGAAAGCAAAATTAGGTACACAATTTGGATAGTCTTGGCTGTATTTGGAGAGGATGATAAGAAAAGAAATAGCTAGATGTTCTAATCAAACTAGGAGAAAAGTAAAAGTCTATAAAAGGTTTACAGATGGTGTAATGATCTCCAAATAAGAGTGTCTATTTTAGGAAGGGTAGATTAAATATTCAGCCCTGCATTGAAAAATATTGGAAGCGAGGATAAATGAAGATGACATATACGATAGATTAATCACTATTTGCACTAAGCACAAGACAAGTGGGAGACGACATGAAAAACGATCACGAGGAAAGTAAAGGGGTAAAAGATGATTTGATTAGTAAGAAGGAAAAAAAACAAAACAAGCATCCACCATTTAGTCATAAAACTACCAGGATACAATTTTAATTTCACCTCGCATGTCCTAAATCATTTCCATTAGGACCCATCAAATGTTTGCAATTAAACAGAAGTAGAGGTGAGCAAAAAAGAAATAAAGAAACGCAGCAGAGACCATAATTACACTTTGATGTAATTACAACACCAGCTTTAAATTAAAGGCCGAATATAAATAAAAAATAACCTCACAAACATACAGAATTTATAAAATGAATGACAACAGATGGCTCGCAGAAGACTCGGCCCTGATGTGAAGGTGTGTGTTGACAGGCTGTGCTAATGTGTGTGTTTGTTTGCTGTACTGAATATAATGGTGCAGCTATGTTGATTGTATCTGAATCATGTTCTGACTCAGAACTGAATACTCTGTGTTTGAAACCTGGAAACTGATAAGTGACACACAGTGGTGTATATTTTGGGGCTGGTAAAGTGGTAAAATTAGACTTCTAGGCACAATGAAAGGCTTTTTTGTCTATTGTTTCTCATTTTTTAAAATTTAAACAAAAGCACATAGAAGCAGATCTGTTGATAATCAGGAGCCTGTAATTAACTGCCCACGCAGCTTGCTTTTTGTTCATAGGAGTAAAGTCAGAAACACAAACCTATCAGCTGTTCAGATCTTTAAGAAGCCTGCCATGTGTCAATGTGTTGTATCCATTTAGTATAGTTATCATTTATCTGTGATTGGCTACAGTCTATGTGAAAATGTTGTCCATACAATGAAATATGGTTTGTGAATCTATCAAAACAAAATAATGAAACACATGGAGTTGGAAAAACATTAGAGCAGCTCTTATTGCATGACTTCTTTTATATACAGAGTCCAGAACGTCTTGTTTGAATGCTCACTCGGTCACTCACTCACTACGTTGCGGTCACACGTGAGTAGACTACATAGGAGATTGTGGACAACAGTGTTTTTAGATTTTGAACACTAAGTGAATGCAGCATACTTTTATGTACCGAGTAAGCAGTCCGGTGTCACAGAAATAAATGCTAGCAAGATAAACTGGTATAAATGCCTAAATGTGAGCTGATGGACAACATGATTTTGTTGGTTTAGGCTTGGATAGTTTAATAACATAATCTGCCCCCAAAAAAAATTTATTTGCACATATTTGTTACACTTTTTAGTTGTATTGTATCTTTTTACACAACTGTAACTGTAATTATACAAGAACCTTCATTATACTAAAATTATGAACTATTACCTACAAAATATTTTTGTACAGAACAGCATATTTTTAAATTGTAGTATGTATTAAAAACAAGCCACACACATACAATGGTTGAAACACAACTTGCTTTACATAGTGAATTAAAACATATTCTTAAAGCATTTAGAAATATTTTTTTATCATTTCTCAGCCCCACAGTTCAGACAGAGGAGGAGACAAGTTACATTATACAGTATTAAAGACATCAGAACAATTAAAAGCATTATCAGCAAGTTTCAAATATACAATAATGATACATTAGCCTTGGTTAGCCGGCTGTGTTGACTCAGGCCGCAATGCATTATGGTCTACTTCCACCAATGTAGTGTACAACTTCTGCTTTATTTTTACTGAACTATGTGACTAGTTTCTAGGGTACTGTATAGTGATTTTTTTTTTTAAATATACAGTTAAATGTTTGAATAGCAACACAAAATGGCTTACTTATGATATAGTGCAATATGTAATGAATGAGTGGACAATTTGAACACAGCCTTAGATTTTTTCCAGTTTATTACCAATATTGTAGCTCAGCAGTTATTTTCATTCTGTGTTTCAACAATATGCAAGTCTTCCTTCTCTTTTTATTTTAATTACTGCCTTTTCCAGCTGAGGCTGAAATAACTTTGCATTACAAATAGAACAGCTCACAGTTAAGACTTGCTTCTTTATCAGAGGTAAATAATGTCCCAAAGCAGTGAATTTTCAAGGTGCAAAGGTTATAACATAAATTTCTCATTTATCTAAATAATCTCTTCCCCAGGCTGCATGGTGGTGCAGTTGGTTAGTGCTGTTGCTTCATAGCAGGAAAGTCTTGGGTTTGAACCTTGGCTGGGACTGTTCTGCATCAACTTTCCATGTTTTCTTCATTTGTGTGTGGATTTTTCTTGAGTACTCCAGTTTCTACACAGTCCAAAATCATACATGTCAGGTTAATAGGTGGCTCCAAATTGGTCCCTGGTGTGAGTGTGATTGGTTGTCTCTAGAATGGTTTTTCCATTGTCCAGACTCAGCAAGACTCATTGCACACTAATTCGACGCGACTCCATTCTGCATGGCCTTGGTGGCTTTACATATTAACTGAGTCTACCTCGATGTGGGCAGGTTGTCAGAGGGCTGTTGTCCGAAATTTACCACCAATAGATAAATAAGTGAAATAAAGTTACAAACACTTACTGTTCCCTGCCACAGTTTTCAAAAAGGCCATGGACATGGTGAGGCCACCTTTCCACCCCTGATTGGAGCTCATAATTAGAGTCCATTTGATCTCTCTGTTATCATCAGCAAACAAACACAGAAACATCTGCACCTCCTCATAGTACCACGGTGTTGGTTTATGTGTTGTCATTTTAATGAATGTAATATGTAGTTTATAAAAAGCAAATAACAAAAAGAATGCTGCAGTTGTGAGGTTTTAAAAATGGTGGGTTTCTTTAGAA
The DNA here is from genome assembly GCF_001649575.2 of Kryptolebias marmoratus. Taxonomy (NCBI): domain Eukaryota; kingdom Metazoa; phylum Chordata; class Actinopteri; order Cyprinodontiformes; family Rivulidae; genus Kryptolebias; species Kryptolebias marmoratus. The sequence continues at coordinate 3,200,813 of NC_051451.1, read as the reverse complement.
GGAGACCCTCCTGTGATTGATGTTGCTTTCTGGCCAATCAATGACCTGCAGTCTGCTGACGTCAAATTTCAGCTTGACTCGACGCGTGTTCTTAAAGACACGCTGAAAGTTGGCAGAACCACTCAGTGTAAAAACTCTGAACCCACGTCAGGTCAGTTTCAGTAGGACTGAGTCGAGCCCACGGAAAAGGATCAAATGAGGCTTTGTGATGAGCTGGTGACCTGCCTAGGGATGGATCTCCTCTCATTTTAAATTCTGAAACAAAAATGTTTGTTAAAAGTACAAACAGTGCAATGATCACTGTGTTTGTGCATGTCAGGCTGACAAATTTGCACTGTGCCTTGTTAACAAATTCAGACAGCACAAACTTGTGCCAAAATCAATTTGCAACAGCTGCAAATCCTTCTTAAACCTAATGAAAACAGTGAAAACCTGAGTGAGTCACAGGTGGAGGAAAGGGAGGGGGGCATGGTCACCACTGAAGATATGTCATCCAAATGTTAGACTGGATACTTATTTGCAGTATTCTACAGCATTTAATAAGGAAAACACAGCATTTTCCCCACAACCTTATTTTTTTAACCTTGCTTTGGTCATAATGGAAGATCAAAATTTTTAAATGTGATAGATGGTATGGCTTTTTTAAAACTATTTTAGATGGACAATTTACACACTAGTGATATTAAATAAGACAAATGTGGCATTGTTCCAAAACATTTTTTGACCCTCACTTCCATATTGTTACTTAATAGCTCCAAAAGCAATTGTTTTCAATTCATTTTTTAATGTCCATAAAGGTCAAAGGTCTTTGATAAAGGCCAAAGAGCTTAATCAAGATCATGATTTTAATTCAAGTGGGAGTCATCAATCATTCAATATACACACACAATAGACACACACAATATATGTATCTTAATTGTAAGCAAGGTTATGATTACCAAGGACATTGTTGATGACCATAACCTAATACTCTTAAAAACAGATAAAAAACAATTGTTTCATACATTAGAAATTCACACTTAAATCAAAATTACACTTGAGAAATGATAACCATCTTGTTGACAGCATCTTTTGCTTCATTTGTATTGTGTTTGTCATTTTAGACTGAAGTAAATAAACATGTTTGTCACTCTGGACTGTTTTAGAATTCCCTTTTCAGGCCTGCAGTTGATTTAAATGTCTATGATAGACATTAAACTTTTAGTGTTATCATTACATTTTCGAGGGTTTGGGAGAATCAAAGTACTACACTTTTAAACATCCCAAGTTTCTGCAGCTACTTTCATGCTCCTTCCTGTGGGCAAAGCTGTTTTTTTGGAAGATGAGCTTCGAGCAGAACACTGTCGTCACCGGGTTCAAATTCTGCCTCCCACTGTGATGTGTGTTTATCTCGGCTCAGCTCCCGTCTCAATTCTGAGTGTGTGTCCTATCGGTCTTTCTGCGTGCTGGATGGTCCACCATTTTTTTGAAAGAGAAGAACTTTCGTGAAGAAGATTTTTAAATTCTGAGATGAAGGGTTTGTGCTTAACCTCTTAAAAAGGAATTTATCAGCAAAAAGGAAAATACATTAAAACATTATTACAAAGTGACAATAATGTTTTTGCCTGTATCTGAGTGTGTGTATGTTTGTGTGTTTCTTGGTTTTGTGAATCACTAAACAGATTTCAGTAAAACTCTCAGAAAGTAATCAATGGGTTGATATAAACATCTGATTAACTTTTAGAATATATACCACTCAAGAAAGGAATAATGCACATGGCTATAATAATTTTACAAATGTTGAGCTTAAATTTGGTGTGGTGGTAGCTGGGAGGCATTCATAACACATAACTTAAGTGTGACTTCTTTTGATATGCCAAGCAAATACATGTTATTTTCAAGGTTCGATCAAAACTGCTATAACACCATAATTTCTGAACATAGAATGAACTTAGTTTAAACTCTAGCATGAAAACTGGTGGGCGATATGCATTTCTTCAAGAAATGCTACATCTTTCATTATCAGCCGAATCGATCTTTAAATATATATGTATTTTGGATTCAAATCTCAAATTGTTAAAAAGAAAAATATAAATCAATTAGTAATTTTAATTCATTAATATAAATCAGGATAATATTGCACTTGGAAAAAAGCTCCAATATGTTACCCAAAAACCTTTCTATTCTGAACACTGGAAACACTTAGAGTCTAAATCAGATCATCAAACACAGACGTCTCAATATGCTTTGTGGCTCTGCTGTAAGAGAACAACATAGATGAATAATTTATGAATACTTTGGTAAATCCAAAGTTTCTGAGCTTTATAGAGCTTTTTTTTTCTTTCAGTGTGCTGAACAGAGTCAGCAGCAAGTCCACCATTCTGTGTGTGGCTTATCTGTTTATAGTAAATGGTCTACGCTTTTGTAGCACCTTTTTCTCCAGGTTCTGTAAAATGCTTTACAATGTTTCTCACTCACTCATTCATAGAGTGCTTTCTATTATATATTTTACACTTTATATATAGCACTTTTATCTTTTATTCATACACTGATAAGCATACCAGGGCCGGTGGTGGGTTCATTGTCTTGCCAAAGGATACTTCAGCACACTGCTGGCGCTAGGGCTCAAACCCCTAACCCTCCAACTGAAGAAGAACCACCCTACCCACTGGTCTGTCTGCCTGTCTATCTATGTATATCATTCAGAGATATATGCTTTTTTGTTCAGTTGTTACAGTGTGAAGTAAAAAGGTTTTCTATTGTGTAGCTGCCAATTCTTCCCTTTGAAATTACTTTGAAAGTGTTAGGATTGTTATAGTTATGTTGTGCTCAGTGATAAAAAAAGGTTTTCTGCAGAAATACTTAATTTGAAAAAAGACAAAACCAATTCAGTGGCATGTTTCTAGTGAGAATAGGATTTCCTGTGATTTAGAAGAAAAACAGAAAACTTACATGCGACTAGAAGTTTAATTTTGAACTTGACTAATGTTAAAAACAGAACTGAAAATTGACTTTGAATGGAATCTGAGAACAGCCTTACCTGCTATTATCAATGTTGATGGCATTTTTCTCCAGATCACGAGTTGCTCTTTGTTCTTTGACGTGTCATTTTCAGTGTAGATCAGGAGTTTCTGAAATTCAGACCAATCCATCTGGCACCAATAACCATGTCACAGTCATAGTAACTTCAACCACTTTTCATTCCCCATTCTGACGCTTGGTTTGAACTTTAGCAAGTCTTCTTAATCATGTCTACAAGCCTAAAGACATTGAGTTGTGCCATGTGATTGGCTGATTAGCTATTTGTTAACCAGACACTGAACAAATGTACCTAATAAAGGGGCCAGTTAGTGAATACATCGTACTCATGCACATTTTACAAATTTACATTAATTTATTTAATCAGGACAGGTTTGACATATGTATAGTAATTCAGGCAGTCCAGCTTTTCTTGTATATTCGGTAACTCATTTCACAGGATGCAGCGTGCAACTTATGATAATTCATTTTAGGCAGTACAGCTTTTCCTGCATTTATGGTAATTTAGTTTGTGCAGTGCAGCTTTTCCAGCATTTATGGAAATTCAATTTATGGCAGCGAAGCATTTTCACAATTTTTGGCATTGCATTTAAGGCAGTGCAACTTTCCCCAAAATAACAATAATTCAGTTTATGCAGTGCCACTTTTCTGGCATTTATAGGAATTAGTTTAACATTGCACAGCTTTTCTATGCCTTATGGGAAATCCTTTTAGGTAGTGCAACTTTTCCCTGCGTTTACTGTAATTATTTTTGGGTGGCACAGTTTTCCCAGAATTTAAAGTAATTTCATCTGACTTATGAAGCCTCGGCATAAATTCAAACTGGAAGACCTGCTCCAGCCTCACCTGCATCATCTAATTGCTGCATCGTGCACCTCCTCTTCAGCCTATCAGCATCAGACCGTGCCTCCATCTTATCCAATCAGCAAGCAAGCCTTCGTTTAAAGGACCTCAATCATGGCTTCATCTGTTCACCTGCCAAACTTTAGCCTACCTCCACCCCTTCTCCACCCCTAGTTTCCCAGTTCCCTCGAGCTTCCTTCCTGTCTGACCTCCACCACCAGTGTCCGGCCCGGGAAAGACGCGTCTAATTCTCAACCTGAGCTTCTCCTCGAAGCACATTGCTATTGTCGACACTCGCGTCTTCTGCCTGGGTCCGAGCGTCAAAAATCTCATGTCAAACAAAACCATTTAATTGCAGCTTTTCTTTGTCGTGAGTCTCTCCAGGTTGAAATGGTTTTCTCTGGTTCTCAATGCAGAGAGAGTCTGGCACAGGCTTGATAATACACTGAATGAAGAAAACTATCATCCCTGTCACTAAAAGAAAATTTAAACATTATATTTTTGACCTTTGTTGAGAAAAACATTTTTAGGCAGAGCTCGCTGAATTTTAATTGAAGACAACTGTTCTACTAGGTGGTGTGAAGTGGCAGGGTCATCCTGAATTTGAAGAGGAGCTTAATGATTCCAAAGGCTGAAATAAAGCTAGCTAATTTCAGGAACATTTTGGGACTGTTTCCTTTTTAGGCTTTGAAACAATCTATGGGGCACGTTATCACTGACTGGGTAGTTTTTCTCAGTGTGTAAAATCAGTAAAGTGAGCCATTATTGGCAAATCTAAATTACATTTTTGGAAGATTTGTTCAACTTGAGGCTTTTGAAACATCTTGAAAAACCCTGTGTAAGACTCCCTATTTGTTATTTTATTATTGGTTAGAATTTTTATTTATTTGCCAAATATTTCTCAGACATTTTAATTTTCTGTTTTGTTCTTGTTTCTCTCTGAATATATGTTTTTATTCCTGGAAGCCCATTTGCTTTAGGCTCACTTTAGAGAAACAAAGGAAATGCAGGCAGAAAGATGCTGACTCAAGCAAGCTAAAGATCTCACACTTTGTCATCTGACTTCCAGTCAGAAACTTCCTGAAACATTGACATACCACCTCCTCCTCCTTCCACAACACTTAGGCTAAATGCATGATACATAATATGTTCTCCAATTTTATTAAGACTCTTATGTAAGAGTATGAAACTGACAGGCTTATCAAATGGCCGGTTGGTAAAGTCAGCAGCAAAATGCAGCCACATTGTTCCGGGTTCGGATAATTGATTGAGACAAGTAACACCCTTTGGACGTGCAGATTTCCGGAATCATGGTAATTTTTGGTGAATCTTTTCTAACACAAAATTAATTTTAGATCTATTTCTTTATGCTGCCTGCGACCACTGAGTGCCTATTGCTGCCTGCTCGGGGGTCTTTGACTTCTGAAAAAAAGCACAATGTGATTCACTCCCACACCTCAGTTTTCCCGCCCCGATCCTTTCTTCCACATGCCTGCACATGTCAGCTTTATCTGATACATACCAGGCTGTCAGGGTTTGTCAGAGAGGCCTTTTTTCTTTCACATCCTGACCATGCATCAACACATCTTCTCTTTTTATATTCCCCATGTATACATCCTTCTCGCTTTTCGAGGCAAATTAATTTTTGTCACAGAAATCGGAGGGCAGAGCAAGGAAATCAATCATGGCCTTTTAGGAAAAGAGCCGCCACTTTGTTCTCTGTTCAGTTGTCTGGTAGTCTTTAATTATGATAAATTAAACGGAATAAACACAACATCAAATGAGCTCTTCTGCTCTAAATACAACAGAGGGACTTGTCCAAATGTTACAGGCTTCTGAATAGCTTTTGAAGATGAATAACAGGATGAATGATGTGCCTTTTTTTTCTAAGTCAACTTCTGTGTTTTATGTTGTGTCCGTGTTGGGTGGGCGGCTTTTAAATGACAGCATGCTGCAGAGAAGACAGAAGAATCATTTTCTCAGTGGTCTTTATACGGAGAGTCTTGTTTTTGAGCTTTTTGTTCTCTGTGATGGCTGGTTTTATTCCTAAAAGAAGTAACATTACTTCTTGCAAAGACTATTTGATGGTTTCACTTTTGGTGGTTGGAGCTTTTTGCTTTGAAGCTGAAGGCGGTCTCAGTTTAAAGCCTTCAACTTTACAAGCCTCCTATGTGTGTGGTGATTTGGTTTTTCTATGGGTTTTGTTTATGTTTTATTTTTATTTGGTTTGGGTTTTTGTTTTGTTTCTATTCTGTTGTATTTGCTTTTTGTTTGGTCTCATGTTCATGCTTTTGTATTCACTCCTCCCCAGTCACCCTTTTGCCTTCCTTGCCACGCCCATCTCCACCTGTCTGCCATTATCCCCACTCACCTGTTTCCATTTACCTCGTCAACCCCAGTGTTCAAATACCTGGTCATTTCTCTCACACCCTGTCGGATCATTGTTTGTGTTTTGCTGTATCCATGTTTTGTTTCCTCGTTGCCTTGCCATGCCATGCCTTGGATTTTTGCTGAGTTTGGTTTGCTGCCACGTCAGCGGTTTGTTTTTATTTATTTTCTTTATTTAATAAATTAGTTTTAGTTTTTTTGGAAAGATGAGTCTGCACTCTGGGTTTGCCTCCGTTTCCATCCAGCATGACAATGTGCGGGGTATGATAAAGGTGGGTGTGGGCCCCTGGGCTAGACAATTTTTTTTGCAGCTCTGTTGACATTGCTTTTTAACACAGTCAAACTACAGTATGGATTATGTGTGCATTAACTTCAAGGTTTCTAGTAACAGAGAGCAGAGTTGCTCTTAGTTTTAACTTAATATATGAAGCCTGAGGCACAGAAACTCTACAGAACTACCGTCTGATTTCATGATGAAGGTTGCTCAGTCACAGTTTACTTTTTTAATTAGCCATTGCTGCAAAAACACAAGCAGATCAGAAATAGAAACTCAAAAATAAAATATATTTTTTCATGGAGTAAATCATTTTAAAGTAGTATAAGCAAGCCAAAAAGCAGGCAGCACCGCAACAGTGTTTTATAAAGCAGTATGGACACTTTATGTTTTGAAATTACAGAGAGCAATGTAAGTTGCAACTACAAAGGTTTGGTTTGAAAAAGGTTTAGCTCAATATATGTAAAATTACAGAGTTATAAATGTTTCTATCTTTGTCAAGTTTGCTTAGCTATGGCAACCATCTTCAGGCTGACTCTAAAAGTAAGCAGTTGTAGACCATCCAGTGATAACTTTCTGAGAGGTTCATTAAAAGCTTTCCACTGGTTCAAAAAATAATTTGCTACCAGACAGGCAGGCATTACTTTGAAAACAAACAAACAAAAAAATGAACACAAGCACAGACGCAAGCATTTACATGATCACTCCTCTTTTATGACAACACCAAATAAAGAAGGAAAGGGATGCTGTGGTATTATAAAAGCAAATAAATACAGAAAGAAAGAATCAAGATTCGAGTTTGTGTTGAGATTAGGAGCAGGGGTGTTGGTAGAATAAAGGGTACATCTATGTGTGATGTTCCACTTCTGGTAAAACAGATCCTGCATGAAGAGATAGAGCTTCTTATGTTCTGCACAAGACAGGGAAATATTCAATCACAGTTTATCAGATGTGTGTATTTTGTGTTCTTATCCTTATGTGTCCACACACTCACGTCTTTCTGCTTTAAGTGTGCACATACATGTGACTAACTGACAAGAGTGATTGTTCTCTAAGTGATTCCAGCTGATAAAGTCTCAGCATGATGTGCCTTTAAGATTTCTGCCTTGTTGAAAATTTTTACTATCAGCCCATTGGAGCTACTGCTGTACATTTTATGTCCTGGTAAAAAGAAATAGACGAAAAAGTGTGGAAACATATTCCACACTTGTGTTATACATCAGAATTTATGGTTGTTTTTTGTTCAATTGATGTATTTCAGACCCCGTGAGAAGGTTCAGAAGTTTGATGGCAGCAGTAGGATTGCATATATTCTTTTTAAATCTGCTTTCAAGCTAATTCGGCTCTGGTTTGTTTGTGGTTTGAGAAGACAGCAAAACAAACAAAAGAAAGCAGTTTTATCTGCTAATATGTCATAAAAGCTCTTTCCAGTGCTGTTATGCAATATGATTTGGTAACCCTGAAAGCACATATGCTCACAGCATGTGAGCATGAAGATCCCCCCTGTTACATCAGCAAGTGAAATGAGGTTAAAACAGGCAAGTGTGATGCCTTAGCCATGCTGAATAAAAGCACCTAGCACACAGCAACTACCCCCACCCAGTGGTGGATGAGGATTCCCAGGCTTCAAGTAAAATAGCAATGTTTAAAACATGCCTCATTGCAATTAAAAGTTGCGATTTAATATTAACAAGCAACAAAAAAAAACTGTTTAATTATTAAAATGAAGGTAATCATTTGAATTATTTATTGATTTACATTATGTATACAACTACTTGATTTCTGAAAGTCTGTTTTTCTTTTGCTGCTTGAGTTAAAACTTGTTTGAAATACAGCCTTCCTTGAAATAATGCACTTTTGCCTACTGCCTTTTATGCCCAAATTTTAGACTAAGATCATCGGACATTAGAGATGGTGGAGTTGTAGCTGATTTGATCAAACCTTGAAAATGACATTATTTGGGATGTCATATGACACTTAGAGGATGTTTTGAGTGAGTGTTAGCTACTACCAAATTTTAGCTCAATATCTGTAAAATGTACTTGCATATACCGATGTCGACTTTTAGATATCTTTGTGTTTTAAAAGGTCATTTGGCTGTGGCTGTCATATTAAATTGGGTTGAGTCCAAAATTTAATCAGTTGTAGATGCCAACCTTATGGTTTTCTGAAAGTTTCATTAAAATGTGCTCAGTGATTTATGGGATTTTTGCTAATGGTACAAACAAACACTCACAGACATGATAAAAATGAAATATCACCATTTTGCTCAAAAATAATAATAAAAAAATGTTAATTCTAAGCTTTTTTATCCAGAAGTTGATACCTTTGTTTGATTTTTATTTGCAACTGTGAACGTATTGTCTCATTTATGACTTTTCTATCAGCGCGGATCACAGAAAGACATATGACTCAGATAATAACAGTCATTGTCTCCGTTGCCTATTTATTTGGAAAGATAGCTGGGGACATTGAGAGACATAAATAGAGATGGGATATGAATTCTCCTTAGAAATCAGATTCACTCTGATGATGTGATATGCAGGAAGAAAAAAAAAAGGCATCCGGCCACACTGTGAAAAATGATCTTCTGTTTCAGCGCTGATATAAAACAGCTTCTAAGAGGAGGTAATGGATTGATGGCTGTATGTTTCTTTTGCTCCTAGATGCAGAATGTTTAACAGAGATTTTCCACATTGACAGGCTCAGAAATGATGCACTCCTTTGCTGTCAGCAAACACCTAATCTTCAAACAGTGGAGCTGCTTTCATGATGTGCAAATTAAACATCCATGAATGGATATCATTATGGAGGGCCTTCTCACCAAGGCCAGACAGTCATGAATCAAGGGAGGATGTCTGCTCAGTGGTCAATGTAGTGATGTGATTTTTCTTGCCTGCCACTGAATGGCAAAAAGTTTTTGTCTGTTTCTGTAAAATACTTCATGAACCACTGAAGAGAATGTAATATAATGTGCAGAAAGTAATCATTGGATTGGCATCTACAACTTTTGAGGTCAACAAGATTAAAGAGTGCCACAAAAACTCAAAAATGGTTATAACTCGGTCAGTTTAAAAAAATACTGACCTAAGATTTGGTGTGGTAGTAGCTGAGACTGACGCCCAAAACATATTTTGAGTGCGTGCAACACATTGTACAAGATCTTTGTTTAAAATTTTGCCATTAACTATTTGCCCTCAACCTTGTTCGTCTGTTAGAAAAATATGTCAAGGACCGCTACATGGATTTTCACTCAGTCAATTAAGTTATAGAGCTACAATTTCATGTGGTTGTAGCTGAGAGTCATCTCCAACACACTGCATGACACGTGACGTGTTATCACATAGGATTGTGTGTAATACTTTCAAGGTTTGACCAAAACCATAACAACTCAGTCATTTCTCAATATAAGATGATTGTAGGTTAAAACTCTGGCTTGAAAGGTGATGAGCGATTTACTTTTTTTTTCTTTTAAAGCAGTCCAGGAATGTTCTTTAAATTCTGAAGTCTTTAAAGAACAGCAGAAAGAAACAGATTTACAGGTTTTCTTCAGTCCGTCTGTTCATCTTTTCAGTGTGATGGTAGGGCTCTGTTCATCCTCTGACTCTCCCCATGTGGAGGAAATAACTCCAGGCCTGCAATTTTTACTTTTTCTGCAAAGGCTTTTGTAAAGCATTTACTGTTGTTTTTCTGTTTACAGTTAGTTTTTTACTTTTTGTGTTTTTGCAATCTAACTACATTCACACAATTTGTGCTATTTTAGCCATTCAAAATGTTCAGCTCAATTGGGAATAGTGTGCTATGACTTTTAGCATTTGTAATTTTTATAATATTTAAATTATTTAACTTAATTTATAAAACAAAATCCCATAGCTATCCATTGAGATCTCTTCAACTGTTTCTAAAACATTGGTCTCCTAAATATACTTCAGAAAATTTACTCGTTTTTGTCTTTTTAAGCTCCTTTTAGCTTTTAGTTAGTCATGCTAATTTTAACCTTTGGGTAAGGTTCTGGGAATTTTAGCTTTTAGCAACCATTTTACTATATTTAGCTTTTAGCTGCAGTTTTGCTAATTTTAGCATTTACCTGCTAATTTGCTCATTTTAGTTTTTAGTTGTGTTTTTTTTAATTCTAGCTTTTAGATACTTTTTTGTTAAAGTCAGCTTTTAGCTACAGTTTTGCTAATTTTAACTTTTACCCATTGTTTTCGTAAGTATAGCTTCTGTTCAGCTTGTTTTAATTTTAACAGTTCATTTGTCAACACACCTCAGCAGTTGTTCAGCCCTCAGCATTCACACAGCATTTTTGCAGAAAATGCATTTCCTCTCATTCTAATAGTGTGCCTTGTAGTTTATATGTGAGGAAGTGAGAGTGACTGATGCCACATCAATCACACGGAATGCAGAGGAGCCTAGTGGATAGTTTGAAATGCTCTGTGTCTAAATCAAATGCGGCACGAGTTTAATCCAACCGCTGAGCTGATATTCCTCACATCACCTGTGGGAATGACAAATCTGTCGGACATCCATCCCCTGAGGTCAGGAGAGGGAGGTCTTTCTCTCTCTTTGTCTCTCTCATACTGAAGCGTTCTGATGTGCTTCAGGCCTCTGAGTGAGCATGTAGAATTACCTCATTAACCTTTTCAGAACCAGAGCAGGCAAATTATTTACACCTAATTTCATTTTAAAAAATCTCGTTTGGTTGACAGAAGAACAGAATAAATTATCATGCTGGATTAACAGATGGAATTGTTTTCTATGATCTTTCTTTTTTGTAATCGATGCTTTTAACCTAAAGTTTATACATTAATATTTCAGTGATGTGATGTCTATGTCACAAAAGCAGTAGCTCACTCAAAGAAGGTATTAATCTTTTATAAAGGCAAAGTATTTAATTTGCATAAATCATACTTCTTAACCAATTGTTTTCCCTCTGTTTCTGAGTCCTGTATGAATGACTGACTGTCAAGGTTGTTTCAAAAAAGGAACCAGAGGCGACTGTTCTGCTGCTGCAGGATGACGCCTCTGTCACTCTAATGGATCTTCTCCACCTGTGCATGCCACTGTTGTGGTTAGCAGCAAAGATGTGTTGTGTTTGTGTGTCCCACTGTGTGTACTGTACAGAGATTAAGACACACTGTAAGTAAAAAGACTGAGAACTACATAAAACCTGCATTTCCTGAAAGCATAGTGTGAATGCTGAGTTCTGAATGACTGCTGCCGAGTTGTTAAAGCTAAAAGAAGCAAAACACTGGCTTAAACCTAAAAAAAGCAAAAAGCCAGCTAAAAGCCAAAAGTTGCAAAATGCTAGCTAATAGCCAGAAATGGCAAAAAAGCCAGCTAAAACTAGCAAAACACCAGGTAAAAGTGGCAAAAGGGTATTTGAAAGCTAAAAGTAGCTAAATATTAGCCAAATGCATCAAAATGTTAGGTAAAAGAAACAAAAGGCTAACTAAAAGCTTAAAAACAAAAAGGTTACTAAAGCACTAGTTAAAATTAGCAAAAAGCTAGCTAGAAGCTAACAGTAGCAAAAGACTAGTAGTTATTTGTAGCAAAAGGCTAGCTAAAAGCAAAAAGTAGCTTAAAAGCTAAACTTATGAAAATGCAAACTAAGCTAAAAGTAGCAAAAAGCTAGCTAAAGAGTACACGTAGCAGAATGGTAACTTAAAGCTAAAAGTAGCATAATAAGATAAAAACAGAGAGAATATGCTAAAGTAGAAAGAGAAAAAAATGTTTTTGAAGAAATTGAAGAGGTCTCCTGGTATATCTATGTGGAAAATATTTGCAATTAAAGTTTTATTTTAGGGTTTTGTTTTTTTATTCTCAGGAATTAGAGCTACAAAAACCAAAAGTCCTAGCATCCATGTCCTGAATGAGCTGAACATTAATATATATAATAATGGCTAGAATAGCCCAAACCATGCAGAAATAATTCAATTGCAAATAACATATGGAAAAATACACAGGAAAACAATAGTGTGATTACTGACTCAGCATTCACGAAGCATGCCGGAAGTTTTAAACAAAGATCCTGTAGAATGTGTTAGTCTTCTGAGTATATGTTAGGGATAGTGCTAATCCAAGGTGGATTAGCTATGGTAACCATCTTGAACTGGGTTGACTCCAAACGTTGAGCAGTTGCAGATGTAAATCCAATGATTACTTTCTGAGGGTTTCATTATAATCCGCACAGTGGTTCATGAGGTATTTAATGAACAGGCAGACAAACACACACACACACAGTCACAACACACACAGAAAGACAGGCATTTACATTTTCAGTCATTGCAGTGGACAGTATTAGGTTCACTTTCTGTTCAGTTTTAAAGCTAAATCTATAGTCATCAATTCCCTGGCAGACCAAAGTCACGAGCTGTTTTTTTTTTTTTTTTCATGACAGACCAATCAGTAACACCTCTGAAGATGGCATGACTCTACAGGCCTTAAACTTACACACCTCATTACCGACTATTTGAAAAAGCTGTCTAAACCAAAGCTTTATCCTATCATGGTCTGACCCACTTCCTGTACCGCAAGCTTAAGATGACATCTGTTTGTTCTTCAAGCACAGAGCGTGACTGTTGTTCTGGCCTTTTTCTTTATTGAATTTTATATACCATATTAGGATAATGCATCTGCCTCTCAGTGAGAGGAAAAAAATTACTAGTGCATTTAGAAAATGGAAAATACATCCTAGAAACTAGTAGATTTAGCCTGAGCCAAGATGGCTGACTTTGCTTATAGTTCATGCAGTTGTTTTTTTAAAACATCTGCAGTGTGTAGTTCTTAGTGAGGTAATCTTGTGAGTACATTCACACTATTGTTTTCCTGTGTATAGTTGTTTCCACACATTTTTGGAATCAAGCTATTTCTGCATATGTTGTGTTGTACACATTTGTTTTATGACAATCAAGGAACAGTTTTCTTTATTGTGAAATAAACGTGTTTTACTTATGAACACATTTTTCACTCTAGATCTCATAACTATTACAATAAATATAGTGTAAGTCTAATATATTTTACATTCCCCTCTAAAAGTAAAGGAACACCGAGGCCAGATTTCTTCCTTTTGCTGTAGACTGAAAATATTTGCGTTTGACATCAAAAGATGAATGTGAGACGAGAGCAACATTTTAGCTTTTGTTCCATGGTGTTTCCATCTGGATTGGAAATGCAACTTGGAAGATGGCATTATAAAACAAAATTTTCAGGTGAGCCAAGGTATTGGAGCAGTTAGACTTAAACTGGATTAAACAGAATAAAACTTAATATCTGGTTGCATTTTCTTTGCTGCATCAAACTTTTACATTCTTTCTGATGCTTTTCCAGGCTTTCAGTGCAGGGTCTTTTAGTGGTTGTTTTTAGGAGGGTTAGTCTCCTCTGTCTCCTCTTTAGCAGGTAAAATGCAGCTCTATAGGGTTTAAGTTTAGAGATTGACTCAGGCAGCGTAGAATCTTTCACTTCTTGTACCTGATGAACTTCTTTCTTGTTTTGGGTCATTATCTTGATGCATGATAAAGGATCTCCACATCAGTTTAGTTGCATTTTTCTTTAAATTGTCAGACAAAATGTTTCTGTAGGCTGTAGAATGTTCTTTAGCGTTTCCATCACTTTGGTAAATGTGTCTCTTTGTTTCAATAGTCCAGAAAACTTTATGCCAGAATCGTTGAAACTCTTTGTACTTATTGGCAAATTGCAGTCTGGCCTTCCTGCTTTTCTTGTTAATGACTGGTTTGCACCTTCTGGTGCAACTACTGTACTTTTGTTAATGAAGTCTTCTGCGAACAGTAGATTGTAAAACCTTCACTCCTGCCCTCTGGATGTTTTTGCTGTGTTCACTTGTTTTGTTTTTTTTCTGTAAAGCTCTCACACCAATGATTTCATCTTTCTTCAGGGCATTCTAAATGCTGGTGTAGATTCTCATTTATCCAAGACATGACAAATCCCAAAACTTTAAAAGCAACACAGCTAGTCTACTATTCTGTAGGAACAGACTTTCTGCTTCACACCAGGCATGTTTTCTTTTTTGTTTTTTTTTACTGGGGAAGTTAGAGAAACAGTTCCCTGAATGGAAATGAAATGATCTTCTACTACAGAATAGAAGCCCAGTTTCTTATGTTTTTTAAACTTTTAAGACATTCTCAATTGTTGAACTGGCTGTGGCCAATGTTTGTGTAGTGGCTCTCACTGATTTTATCTCCTCTCTCAGCTTCACAATAGCTTGTTTTTCAGCCATAGACAGCTCTCTGGTTTTCTTGGTTATTACACCTCTGTTGACTATATGCAGTCTGCACAGGCAGAACCCAAATCCAAAAATGAGAGTGAACATTCAGCACTGTTTATTGTTTTTAGAATTTATGTAAGAGGACATACCTGGGCAGTCGCATGTTCCTCTGACCTAAAAATTTGGTGTTTTGTTAAAAAAGATGGAAACCATAAATAATCTTTTTCTAAGCTTGGTATCTGATCCAGATGTAACAGCTGAAAGTAAAATCTGAAATGTGGCTCTCATGTCTCATATTCATCTTTTCATGTCAAACCCAAATGTTAACAGTCTACAGCAAAATAAAAATGAATTGAATTGAACTGTTTCAATACTTTTAGAGTGGAGTGGTAAATCTGTCCTACTTGACTGGCGAAAACAATAATGATAACGCTGACACTGCAGTCTGTCATACCTGTAGGCTTACTGACAGCAGCTTATTTTTCCCCTAAAGTTTAGTTAAACATCTTTTAGTGGTCTCAACACAGGGTTAACATGATTTAACTGAGGTTACAATCTAATTTTGGATATGCTTCAACTGAACAGTTGTAGTTTGAATATAATTTATAATGGGAAATTTTATTATGCACAGTCTTAATGAACTCATGTCAAGCTTCCCATAATGTGTTTTCTGGTAGAGGAGTTCGTTGAGGTGATGACTAATGACAGCTCTTTTTTCAAATTTGGTCTGACTGATTCTTTGTGTTGTCACACACATATAGTCCCCTTCGATCATTTACCAGCTATCATAAACATCATTTAGACTTTTTTTGTTATTATCTCAACACTTGACATTAGATGTTGTAGTTTAGGAATACTTACAACAAATCCTTTCTACCCCTCTCCGTCCTGCTCATCTATCTTATATATATATATATATATATATATATATATATATATATATATATAAGAATCTTTTTTTGTTGATGAAACAGTTTTGGTGATTGTTTGGTGCCAAAATTGAAACAAAAAGTTTGAATAACTAGAGAACTTCCAGCCTGAAGAACTTGGACCCAGATTTAACTCAGAGCCTAATTTACCTCTGGCCAGAAAATTCAAGTGACATTTTTAAAGCGTTTTAAATTTTGATAAGCAAAACCTTTCGAGAAAATGTAACTTTTTTCATGTATTTTATGCTGCTCTCCATCAAATTTATGGTAAAATCTATTCAGGATTTGTGTTTCCATTCTTCTGTTCCTGAAACACAGTGGCTGATAAACCCATTTCTTTTCTTTTTTTTTTTTAATAAAGAAATATTATAAAAAATAATTTTAACAGAGAACCATAAAACATTTTGCTGTGTTGATTGCTGTGATGTTTGGTCAAAACAGTTTTTATGCTTCTGTACACACTGCTCAATAATAATGTGTTTCTATTTCTGCCTATAGCTAACTGCACTGTTGGTGATTTGGGGAAATTACATGTTTTGTGTAGCTGAATGGAATTCTTCCAGGTGGCATGCTCATGCAGTGGTCAGCACTGTTACCTCTCAGCAAGATTTGGGTTTAAAACAAACACTTTTTTTGTGGAGCCTGATTTTCCCCAGAACAGACAGGCGAATTGTTCAATGCATTCTCCCACCTATTCTCCCAATCACCAACATGCAGCGACTTTCTATAGGATTTATTATTGCCAGCTGGCATGAAAGGCAGGCAATCATGTAGTTGCCTGTGTGTTTGTCTGTTAGCAAAAAATCTTGTGTACCATCTTGTGTACTATAAGACCATCTCCAAGCAGCTTGTTGCTCCTGTGACTACAGCTGCTCAGAATATTCAGAAGTTTAAGGTCCACAGGACTGGAGACAACCTCTCTGGACATGGACACTTGACGACAACTGATGACAAATTGAAGAGACAGATGATATGAAGGGTAACCAAAGAGTCCAGGAAAACTTCTAAAGAGATTAGAGGTGAACTCCAAAGTCAAGGGTCATTAGTGTCAGATCATACCAAAGTGGACATAATGGAAGACATGGAGGAGGACACCAAATCATAAAAAAATCAGATTGGAATCTGCCAAAATGCATATTGACAAGCCACTAAGCTTCTGAGAGGATGTCCTTTGGACAGATGAGACAAAACTGAAGCCTTTTAGTTTAGGAGGCTCAGTTCTGTTCTGGGGCTGCTTTGCTGCATCTGACACAGGGTGTCCTGAATCTGTTCAGGGTACAATAAAATCTCAAGGCTATCAAAGAATTCTGGAGCCAAATGTACCGCTCAGTCTCAGGTCATGGGTCCTCCAACAGAATAATGCTAAAAGCACCCAAAAATGGCTCAAAACAAGACTTTGGACTGTTCTGAAGTGTCCTTTGAGCCCTGATCTAAATCCTGTTGAAGAACTGTGGAAGGAGCTGAAACTTGCAGTCTGGAGAAGGAAGCCCTCAAACCTGAGACAGATGGAGGAGTTTGCTCATGAAGAGTGGACCAAAATACCTGTGGACAGGTGCAGAGGTCTCAGAGAGAGGTACAGAAATCACTTGACTGCCTTAAAAAGGTGTGCGCAAAATATTAAATGAAGGGTACCATCCTTTTTTCAAGATTGGTTTCATTCATTAGATATTTTAAAATATTTCTGTTGAACCACAATGCAAAAGCAATAACTATTTTTTTTCAAAGGGTACAAACAAATTTATTTGCATCTATATATGACATGATTTATGTCAATGTTAAGAATTTAATATCCACATATTTTTAGATAAATGGTGTTAAGGGCGTTAAATATGGCTTTTTGTGTGTTATAATGGCAATTTTTTTTATTGCACACTGTCTTTTTTAACTTGTTTTTTCAAAGCAAATACTTTTTTCTCCTAAAACATAATCTTCTTTTGCTAACAAAAATCAGACAGAATTGTGTGTTTTGCTTGGCTGTTCTTTTGTTATAAGCTGAAAGTGATTGGAGCCACAAAGCGAAGGCAGATTCAGTGTGCACCTTTGTCCCATATTCTCCAGAACAAGTTTTTGTTTGTGCATCATGCTGACTCTTTTCAGGCAGAGATGTTGTTTGTATTGATTGTGAGCATGTGCAGCATGAGTGCTCTGGGCACCTCTTCTTTTTGATTTATAATTCTTCTTTTTTTGAGAGAAAGAGAGAGGAGTACAGGAAGAAGAGTGGATGAATGATGGATGGCATTGAGAAAAGCATTGGATTGATAAACAAAGAAAAGCCAGAGATAGACAGAAAATAAAGAAAAAAAGAAATTGAACTTCGTTTTTTACATTTGATTGAGACTCAGCTGAAAGCTCTGTTCAGATAGGGCTGACAGGATGTTTTTTCTTCTTGCTCTACTTGACTTTTTCTTCATTTGCCATCAGGCTGCACACAATATGTTGAGCCTTTGTAGTAAAATTTGGACTCCACTGAGATCGGATTAACTCGCTGTCATGTTTGCTTTTACGCTTGTCTTGCATTGTGCAGAGGCCAACCTATAGGAATAAACAGCTGTCATGGATAACAGATGTTACTGTTTGTTTACTGTTGATTGACTGCAGATAAGTTTAATATCTATACAGATGCACCACTTGATGTGAAATAAATGGGGTTAGAGCTGGTACTGTCCTTTCTGTTATTGCTGGGAGACACAAGGGAATTCAACATTCTGCTCTTACATTAACAACTAATGAACATTTTAACCTCTCTGTGACCAAACCCTTCAGTAAGCCCAAAAGAAATAAGCCTTTAAATCCTGTGGGAGTGTTAGTGTGGGCAAATAAGAATTAATAATTGTGAAAAGAAACATTGGCCATGTTTACAGATTATGTTGTTCCAGATGCTTTTTATACTTTTATTAACAATAAGGTTAATATGTCCAATGATACAGTTACAGTCAGAGGTTTGCATACACTCATCATAGGCATGGATGTCATATGAATCTGGGGCTTTTAACTGCTTTTTCCAGCGTGGAATGGTTATACAACATACAACTAAAAACAAAAATTGGGTGCATAAGTCTGAACTTATTGTGGATTTTCTCAAAATCACACAGGGTCAAAATTATATATATATAATGAATTATATACATACATACACCCACACTAAAATTGGTTAAACCTCCTTTAGCAAGTTACATCTGGACCACAGGCTTTTTGTATCTAAACAGGGAGGTTTATTAAGAGCATTTTTTGGGGGTGACAACCTGAGAAAGTTATCGCAGTTGTCTCCAACCCTTCTTGATTGTGATGCAGGCATCTCCAACCCGCCTCAAGAGCACAAGATGAATTTAGACACCTGGACAGGTGCTCTCTTCTGACATGAAACATGCCTAGGTTTACATCCTGATGATAATAATTATTTTTAAAGAATGGTTCAAATCTGCCAATCTTACTTACAGGTGTACTCCAGTAATTTAAGTCACAAACATGGGGGCAGCTGCCAAGGTGCATACAAAGCAGACTAAAACGGGTATGATATATGCATCAAAATGCACAAAACGCACTTAGTTTTTGAAAATCACAGCTCGTTGATCACTTAGATGCAGACACATACAAATGCAAATATTTGTATAATTTCTCACAATTTCCTTGCACTTTTGAGTTGCAAAATAGTCTCCAACAGTTGCAGTCCAGTGAAATACTACCTTAACCAATTTATTTTTATTTCAGAGGGACAGGTGAATATTGCTCAGTCCATAGAGTGGTTTCAAAAACATTTTGTTTGTCCTGCCAAAGATAATCTACCACGTGATACCCATGGTCATTAACAAGAGATTAATAGGTTCTGGTCATTCACCACACCACACCACACAGAGATTAAGATGTATGTAATATGACATTTGTGTTTGTCTGTATGATGTGTATATGCAAACCTTTAAACTGGTTAAAACTAGAAAATTTATAACAAGAGAAATTACATTTTCTGTGAAAATGCAGTGTGAATGCTGGGTGCTGAATGCCTGTTGGAATTTGCTGAAGAAGTTGAAACTGATATTAGTAAAGCTTAAAGAAACAGAACATGAACTTAAAGTAAAAAATAGCAAAACACTAGCTTTAAAGCTATCTCAGTCTGAAGTAGTAAAACACCACCTAAAAGTAGCTAAATGATAGCTAGAAACAAAAAGTGGCAAAGGTCTAGTACCGTATTTTCCGGACTTTAAGGCACTGTTAAAAGCCTTAAATTTTCTCAAGAAATGACAGTGCTCCTTATAATACAGAGGGCCTTATATATGTAAGAAGTTGTACAGTTTTAGTACGACTTTGGTAAACTACAAAGCCTCAACACTTGCAGCATTAAGGCTCAGTTATAGTCACACTTTGTAGTGTTGCGGCGTTTATACTGTGCGCTATTCTTCTGTTAGTTTTGAACCATTTGATTATCTTTGTAATCTCTCATGGAGGGATCATAGAAATGCTGATACAGGCGAACTAGCTCTGCTAGAGCACCAAAATCGTCCATTTTGAATGGAGCGGGGCGTGCCGGGTCCGTGCGAAGTTACAAACATAATGATGCGCCTTATGGTCCGGTGCGCCTTATATATGAGAAAAGTTCCAAAACAGACCATCAAAGAGATGTTATATTTTGCAAGCAGTTTAAGAGATCTCAATGTATTCTATTGAAAGAATATTTGTAAATAAAGTTTGACATTCCGAAAAGTTAAAAATTTGCAAAAGCAAAACGTCAGCACCCATTTCCTGAATTAGTGGAACTTTTTGATATATGAATGACTTAAATAGCACACATAGATTGCAGAAAATGTACAAAGCAAAAATTAAAAAACATGAAAAAGGTTGTATGCTAAATTCACACTGTGAATCCAGGAAGCTCAGGAGGAAGACACACGACATAACAACCAGGACAGCAAGAAGAATGGCAATGAACCACCGAGGAACTGGAGAAAGTGACCGGGTTTTAAAGACAGAGGGTAATCCGATGAAGTGAGCACAGGTGAGATGATGACAAAGCTTGGAACAGGTGTAGCTGGTTGTGACAGGAAAATGAGAGAGACTGAGGAGAAGTGACTGATGGCTGAAGCACAGAGACAACACAAAACATAAAGACAAGAAAAGAAACAATCTAAACACAAAAACAAAAGATAAACCCAAATCCTAACACTGCCATAGTCTTGAGTCCTCTCCACATGTTCCGTGGGTCATTGGTATTAAACTGTTCCTCAATACGTTGCCTGTACCTAAGTTTTGCCAGTTGTATTCCTTTTTTTAGATCTCTTCGGGCATTACTGTAGGCCAGCCTGTCAGATGACCTGTAGGCAGCATCACAGGCTTTGAGCAGGGACCGCACAGTTCCATCCATCCATGGTTTCTGATTAAGAACAACCCTAACCGCTTTCATGGGTAGGACAGCATGAGTGCAGAACTACACATAAGAGAGAACAGCAGATGTATAGGTTTGAGATCTGAGTCGTCTTTGAAAACCTCCCATTGAGTAAGCTCGAAACAATCCTGGAGTGATGAGGAGGCCTCCTCAGACCAGACCTGAACAGTTTTAATGATGGGTTTTGATCTGCAAATCAGTGGTCTGTAGGCAGGGATGAGTTCAGCAGTGATGTGGTCAGACAGGCCTAGATGTGGACCACCAGCAGCCTTGTATGCCCCTTTGGTGTTACAGTAGACCTGATTAAGAATATTTTTATCTCTTGTTGGAAAATGCATGAATTTATGGAATTTGGGTAGCACAGTCCTAAGTTCTGCATGATTAAAATCTCCACCCACGATCACAACTGCCTCAGGGTGAACGTTCATCTGTCTGCTTATCAGTCAGTAGAGCTCCTCTAGAGCTATCTTAATAGTTGCTTTTGGTGAAATATAGGCAGCAACAATCAGAATGGAGCAGAACTCTCTTACCAACTTGAACTTGAATTAATCACCAAATATTCCAAATTAGGAGAGCAAAAAGTTCCAATGATTTTAGCAGCTTTGCACTAGGAGCTGTGTACGTACGGGGCCAGACCTCCTCCTTTACTCTTAGCTGAGGCTGCAGTTCTGTCTGCCCAGAACAAAGCATCAGAGATGTTGTTATCCAGCCATGTATCGGTTATGATCATAACACAGCTATTTAACCTTCGGGAGGCGATTCGTATCCAAATCTGTGTGTGAATCTGTGCCGGTCTGTGTGGTTTCGCTCATAACCTTGTGCGTATGCCACTCCATTTGCTCCGTTTCTGCTTGCGGTATCTCCTCCATCTCTTGGGCCACAGAGGCGTGATGGTAAAAACCTCCTTTGACCGTTGTAGCTCTAATGAGATAAAATCTTGCTTTGGATGTACAAATTGGAAAGTCTGATTCTTAATTTTCAGTAATTCTTCCCTGCTGTACTGTTTGAGCGCTTCAGCTGTTTGACTAGATAACAAAGAACAGACTAAAAACATTAATAAATAAAAAAAAAATAATCAAGAGCTCAGAGCCGCTGCATGTTTATGCACCGCCATAGCAACAATTAAATGATGTCAAACAGACATAACAGACGTCACTCGCATGGCTATACATCCCAAAACCCATTTTGTTATCTCAGTGAACCTCCACACCCAACTGATACATCAGGAATATCCTAAAGTATCAGTAGGTTCCTGAGAACAGAATCTGCTCCCTTTCATCCCAACTTTTCAGATCCACAGCAATGTTACTGCAAATTACAAATTAAGTGATGATCACTTGGGTTCATGACATTAACTTAGACTGATTTCACATTTTAGCTGTGCACGTTGTCCGTCTGTGTTTGCAATTATTCAGTATAAACATTTGTTCCCAAAGCTCATATGAGAGATGCATTTAGAGATCACTTATTGATATTTTTGTAAAAATATTGTATCACATTTTGTGAAATTTACAACAAAACCATTGCCAAACAGTCTCAAGAAAATCCCAGAGTCTTTCCAAAGGGCTAACTTTTCACAGCCCCGATCATTGAATGTAATTTCATGTTACGGAATGATTGACAAATGTCTTGTCCTGCCCCCCCCCCCCAGTTTGCTGCTCATTTGGGCTAATTTTGTTCAGCCCAGGGTCAGTCCAAGGCCTTAGGCCTTAGTCAATGAGCGTGGACGTACAATAACGTGCCTCGAGCATTAGTGTATGTGGGCGTGGTTTGGTGTGGACTGATGTAGTTACTATGGTGAGAAAGATAAAGATAAACAAGGTGCATTGTTTAATTTCTCACCCGTATTCCTTAATGTCTTTTGGGGGGAAACCGGAAGTGAAGAAGTTGGGGGTGGATACACCAAAGGATATTCAAAAAAAGAAAAGCAGCAAAATTGAAGTTTTTCTGTGACCTGCTTTCAGTGAAAGGACTGGCTAACAGGAAGTGTAACTAATAGATAACGAGGTGGTTATTAACTTTTTTGTAACCCAGAAAAGTTGTCGGAGTGAGCTTCTCTTTAACAAAGGTAGGCCTCATTACAAAAAAAAGCACTTTCCAGTATTGCATGTCTTGTTTGATTTTACCTTATCAGTGTGATTAGTAATTGTGTCAAGGAGTGTGGTGCAGTGTTATGCAAAGCTGTTTGACTGGAAAAAAATCACCTGAAATAATTATAGTTCCTTAATGCAGAAGAATGAAGTATTGGATGGCTGACAGAGGCTCTATGTAAACTTGATTTTTGGAGGTAGTTTGTTTTATGGTTGTTTATGTGATGAAACAGGACTTAGTGTCACTTTATAGCAGGTTTTCTTTATTCAGTGCTCCGGTATTGGATCCAAACTGCAGTGTTTTATTATATATCTGTTAGCCCGCTCTACAAATATCACCACCAGCTGCCACTGCACACAATTATATATATATTTTTTTTAAAGTACAAGGACTCATCAGGAAATTGTCCTTGAATAAATAAGAAATTTTAAAGACTAAGGGTAAGAGAACCTGAACATGTGAGCAAAAATTATCCTAATTGACAAACTGATTTACAACACAAGGCTACCTAATTTTTCCTTTTTAATTACTCTCTTCTGCAGAATCAAATGATGAGAGTCACTTGACCTGAATGCAGCCTCTCACCCTGACTAGATCTGTTATCATTCTGTAAGCATTTACAGAACATGTAATTATGACTGAGTAAGAAACTTTATGCTGGTGTAGATTCTCAGTCATCCAGGCCATGGTAAATTCAAAAAAAGGTTTTTTAACCTTTTTTGAATTTAGTAAAAAACTTTCTTTTTGATTATGTTTGTCAGACAATCAATTCATAAAGTCTTAAGAGAGAAGAGAGAACGTGTTCAATCATGGAAGCAAATTTACAAACTGCTAAAATCAAAAACATTTTACCATTTAAAAAAACATCATTTTTAACAAAATAGTGTGAAGCTGCTAATTATTTCCTACATGCATTTGGTAAAGAAAATGCAGAATTCTGTAAGGTTGTTAGAAATTGCAAAAGTACTGTTATAGTAGTTTGAGATTCAAAATTAAGAGAAACATCTAAATTTTGTCACCTGTTCACCGATGCTATATCATTGTTATGGTCACTTCCTGGGTTTCTGCTCCTTTTCTCTGCTCAACCTTGTGAATTCATGTCAGTGAGTACAGTTTGGTTTATCTGACAAGATGATGAATAAAAAAAAGTTAGCTTGCCCCTCACATGCAGCCCCTTGCCTCTTTGTGCTGCATTTGGACTCATCTTTTTTTCTCATCTCATGGCACATTTAGACTGCATTGTTGCATTTAAACAGCTTATTTGCTTTTTATGTTCATGTTATGCATTCAAAATACCCATCACTTATGTCTTTACACTCAAAATATAAATAGTCACATTTTATGTTTCATTACACTTTAGGTTAGTGCTGTCTGTCTGGAATGTGTATGTAAATAACAACAACAATAATAATAATAATAATAATAATAATAATAATAATAATAATAATAATAATAATAATAATAATAATAAATTGTAAGTCTGTTCAGCAGCCCTTCTCAATCCTGAACTTTTTTCTCATCTTTCTCTTTTTTAAATGTGTGTTTTGTTTTTTGTTGGTTTTTGACAGTGTTTACCAGATCTACAATGGCTTTATTTTTTTTATTTTACATTCATTGTTTTCTGGAGACCCTGTGGGTAGCTATGATCCTATTGTTTGCACTATGGACCAGCTATTTGCTCTGTGTAGCACGGCAGTTCTGCTTCCCTATGAGCTTCCAAATGTTCCCCATGAGCTGAGGAGAAAAAGACAGGGGACCTGCACAGGCATTGGTTGACATGCCAGGAAAATAAGGTAAAGGCCTGTCACCATGTCTAACATCATCATGGGAAATATCTCTTCCCAGCAAGGTGGATGAGCTGGCAGAGCGCACATGGCATAAGAGGGAGTATCGTGAGTGCAGCCTAATGCTGAGACTTGACTAATTGTGCTAACTCTGGACACACACATAATGATGGACAGCTTCCATTTGCTCCAGTTTGATCAAACAAGGGAGACTGGTAAGAAGAAAGGTGTGGGCCTGGCTGTGTTTGTGAATGATAGATGGTGGAACTCTGGGCACTTAACTATTAAAAGAACAACTCTGCAGTAAAGACATTAAGCTGATAGCTGTTAGCATGGGGCCATATTATCTATTGCAGGAAATTTCACATTATTGAAATAACAGTGTATGTGCTCCCCACCCCCATCCCATGCTAATGCTGAGACAGCCTGTAATATCCTCCACACTGTTACCAGCAGACTCCAAACAGCAACCCCAAGACCTTTTTCTGATATATCTGGAGATTTTTATCACGTCTCTTGGTTCTCCACTCTGTCCACCTTCACCCAGTATGTCACCTGCCAAACCAGAGATAATAAAACACTGGATTTATTGTATGTCAACACCAAGGAGACACCTCATCGCCTCTCCCTTCCCTGGGGGGCTCAGATCATAACCTGGTTTATCTCCAACCTGTGTACAAACTCCTGGTACACAAAAACCTGACTGTGAAACACACAACAAAAAGATGGTCTCAGGAGACTGAAGAAGCTCTGAGGGACTGCTTCAGTTCTACTGTGTGGGAAGAGTTCTGTGGTCCTCATGGTGACAGTGTTACAAACTACATAAAGTTTTGTGTGGAGAACATACTCTACTGGACTATTCAGTGTTTCTCCAACAACAACCTATGGATCAACCCTGAAATAAAGGTTCTGCTGAGGGAGAACAAGATAACCCTTAGATCAGGAAAGAAGGAGGAGCAGAGGGCTGTTCAGAAGGAAATGAAGAGGGAGATCTGAATGAAAAAGAATATCTACAGAAAAAAGTGTTTGGAGGAGTCACAAAGAACCCAACTTCCAGGCTGTGGAAGATGAAAAGTAAGTGAATGATCTCCATTACTTCTTCAATAGTTTTGATCAGCACTGTCCACTGCCCTGTCCTCCTTGCTGCAGCCCCATTTTTTGTTTTCATCTTCTGCCTATTGCTCATCCTTTAACTTCACATTTCTCAACTCCCACCCACCCCTACTTCACCTGCTTCCAAAGACTCCATCTCATCATCATTCACACATTCAACAACACAGCTCCCCTCCACCACCACTACCCTTCAGCACTCTAGATGGGGAATGAGCTTCATAAGATCAAGGTGCAAAAGGCTGCAGGTCCAGATGGTATCAGCTCCAGGCTCCTGAAGTGCTGTGCAGACCAGCTGTGTGGCATTTTGGGATATATGTTCAACCTGAGACTGACACTGGGGAAGGTTCCACAGCTGTAAAAGACATCCTGTGTGGTACTAGTGCCAAAGACAGTGCACCCAAATAACCTCAGCAGCTACAGGCCAGTGGTAGTGACTTTGCATCTGATGAAGACCCTGGAGAGACTGGTCCTCACCTATCTTTGTCCATTGGTAAAGTCTTCAATGGATCGGTTACAGTTCGCCTACTAGCCTGGAATTAGTGTCGATGATACCATAATCCACCTCCAGCACCAGCCTCTGACCGACCTGGAGAAGCCTGGGAGCACTGTGAGGATCATGTTTTTAGATTGTTCCAGTGCTTTTAATGTCATCCACCTGGGGCTCCTGTGGGACAAGCTGGAGCAATCACAAGTGGACCACCACATTTCACTGTGGATCCTGTACTACCTCACTGGCCATCCACAGGATGTGAGGACAAAGGACAGTGAATCTGACTGTCTTTTCTGAAGTACAGGGAACTGCAATGGCACAGTTCCTCTTTACCATCAACACTGCAGACTTTATCATCAACTCCCCACACTGTCATCTCCAAAAGTTCTCTAATGTCTGCCATAGTGGGCCTCATTACAGATAGGGAAGTCACAGAGTACAAACAACACACACAAGATTTTGTGGACTGGTGCCAGTGGAACCACCTCCAGACCAACGCAGGAAAAACTAAGGAACTGGTTGGGTTTGAGCATAACGCCCGGGAACTATTCACACGGGAGCCAGAGCCAGAACTGTCTAGAGCTCTGCACAAAAGTAATTTTCCTGAAGTCCCCAGGAATCTAGGAATGAGAGGGGTCCTCCAGGATCTTTTAAGATGTTGAAGAGTGAGGGGAGCAGGGGACCCTGGAGACAGGTACTATGGAGGCCCTGGAGGCGGGATCCCTGGAAGCTCTGGAGGCACAGAGATACAAAATGGTGAAGCACCATCATCCACAAATCCCACAGAGGCTGGGTGAGTGGCGTCGTTGTCCACAACCCCTTCGGTTGTGGCCTGGTGAGAGGCTGCATCTGATACTCAAATACTCAAATTCTAACAACATGAAAATAATTTCTGCATGTGCTGTAATTTATTTTATTAGTATATCAGTATCGGACACTTTTTCTCTTGCATTTGCACAAGTGCTTTTTTGGCTAATTGGCTCTATAAACTGTTGTAGCTTCATGTTAGCTTTTTATTGTCTGCTGCCAAAGGTGAAGGCAGAGCAATAATGCTTTTGCCCATGTCACTGTGTGTCTGTCTGTCTATTACCAAGATATCTTATGGACCACTGGACAAATGTTAATGAAACTTGCAGAATATAACGGTTGGTTGTACAAGTGAAACTTATTACTTTTAGCTTTTTGAATCAACCTGATTCAAAATGGCTGCCACAGGGACCTGACCTTTAAAAGCACAAAAATGGCTAAGAATTTTACAAATTCTGACCTAAAATTTGGTGTGGAAGTAGCTGAGAGATCCCTATGCATATTCTGAGCAGCAACAGACTGCAAACAATCTTTGTTCAAAATTTTGCCATTAACTATTGGAATCAATTTAAAATATCTTAGGAACTACTGGGCACTTTTTAATCAAAGTTTCAAGACATATTTGGTGGCTGTACTTTTACAACAGATTAGCTTTTGGAGCCAACTCATTTCAAGATGACCATCACAGCCAACTGGCTTTATAAAATATAAAATGGGCTAAAATTCAGTTAGTTTTACAGATATTGTGCCAAAATCTGGTGTGCTAGCAGAGGTAGAAAAAAGCATTTGCTCGCATTGCTGTAACTGAGTATGAATTATGTGTACTTTGTACTTTTTAAAGTAGATATTGTTATTTGTACTTTTACTTTTTTTAAAAGATTGTTTTATTTAAAGTATTTTACCTAGTTACACCTATAACCCCATCAATTACTGAGTAAAAATTATGAACGTTAACATGAATTAAAATCAGGAGAAAAAAAAAAAGCGCGCCATAACGTCTGCAGAAAATGGGTCTGTTCCTTACCACTGAGCCAGTGTATGATCTGACTAGACGTGATGACGAGGCGTGAAGGAGTTTCCCTGTTAAATGAATCTATGGAGATTGTGTACAAACTTTGCCCACTCGGTGGGCCGCTTCATCCACTGGCAAGGAGTGAATCTCAGCAGACATGCACTTGTCTGCACATCACCGGTTAACTGGCCAGTAGCTTGTCGATACACCTTCACCACCACAATTTCTGTCCAAGTCAAACTAAAAATAACAGAATAGCCTCCTGGAACTGGCCATGTTCAAGAGACACTCTGGCTTTAGGGTAAAAGGAAGGAAGCTGCTTCCTCTTGCTGTTTCTTCTGTTAGCTCTGTAAGCTCAGAGAGACTCAGACCTGCAGCTTCTCTTCTTCCTTCATAGCATAGAGGTGAGTTTAAAACATACTGGCATCATTTGTTTTGTAACTAAAACAAGGCTTTCATACTTCAATGAGAGGCTTTGAGACAATTAGTAATTAGTTATTTAGTTCTGTAGTCACTGGTAGGTTAATTATTAATTAAACTAAAGCTGTAACCTGATGTGATCATGAACAGAGAGCATCACTAACTCCTAAACATGTCTGAAAACATGCTAGAGAATCAATAAGTGGACAAGACCTGGTCTAAAAAAACATACAACCTGACTAATAATAGTAATAATAATAATAATAATAATAATAATAATAATAATAATACATAGAAGGTTGTTTTTTTGATAACTAATTCACACTAGCTACACTTATACAGAAGCTGAACTTTCACTGCATGACAGGGGTCATGAAATGTTTTTACTAACAGTCACATGCAGCTGCAGAAATGTTAGAGTGATGGTCCAGTTGTTCTGAAGAGGCTGTATGATTAGTTTAATTCGTAGTTCTGATGTTAATGTCTTCTAAAATGCACACATTTAGTTTTTTACTGCAACCTAATTGCAGCTTCTTAAGGCATAAAATGGGATATGTGGGCCTGTCATTGTAGTAGGTTTTGCAGCATGTTTCTCATATTTCTTACACTAAAAATCATGTGAGCTGATAAAAAAAAAGAGTTCCGGTCTTCACCCTTGCACGGTTGCTAATGGGGTTGTGGGAGTTTCACTCTGCATGTGTTTTGTAGATCTAGAGAAGGCTTATGACAATGTTCCCCGAGGCATTCTGTGGGGGGTGCTGCGGGAATACGTTGTGCCTGGGTTGTTTTGAGGGCTATCCGGTTCCTGTATAACCAAAGCAGGAGCTGTGTCTGCATTCTTGGCACAAAGACGAGCTCACTCTCTGTGTAGGTTGGACTCCACCAGGGCTGTCCTCTGTCTTCAATCCTGTTTGTGGTGTTCATGGATAGGACCCCAAGGTGCATTTTTGGAGAGGAGTGTGTCTAGTTTGGAAAACTCAGGGTTTATGGATGATGTGGTTCTGTTGGTATCTTCAGACCATCACCTTCAGCACGCACTGGGATGGTTAACAGCCGAGTGTGAAGCGGTTGGGATGAAAGTCGGCTCCTCTAAGTCTGAAGCCATGGTTTTCAAAGTGGGTAGAATGCTACCCCAGTGTATTATAAGCCTGGGGGGCCGCCAGGCTTTACTGCCCTCGCCACCAGGCTAAGCTCTGCTTGTTTATTGTAAAATGCATAATTTTTTATACATGTTTTTTTCCACCCGCACCCCTAAAACTGCTACCTTTCAGGTAGATTTATACTTGATGTGTTGATCACTGCGCAAGGGTGCGCGCGCCAACAGTGACGCAACTGCGCTGTCCCCGTCTCTGTGCAAAGGCCCTGCACAGTGTTGCATGGTTTTGTAGTTAGTGAAAATATTAATATAATGCGTGCTAATTTATCCTTGTTTAACAGTAAAATGATGCTATTAACTTCAGCATTAGATAAGTTTTGTTTTGCTTTAACATATAGTGATTCAACATGCAGCTTGTGCCACAAAAAGCATGTGAGACATGTGTTGGTGCCTTGTTTGCACTTTTTCCATTTATGTTAATTGAATTTATTTGTAAATATGACTTAAATTAGGATTCAAATTAGATGAAAACAATTTTTATTTATTTTAATTGTATTTTGTTTTAAAAAGGATTCAAAACTGTAGTTGTGTAAATATCTGACACAAATATCTTACAATATCACATAATAAATAGCCATATTTTCAACTTTCCTGTCAACATTCTTCTTTTTTTTTTTTTTAATTGAGTCATGGTCGGCTGGCGACTGGACGGCAATCGGCCACCTACCACCAGGCTAAGCCTCATTTCTGGGGGAAACCCTACTCCATGTTGGGAATGAGTCTCTGCTTCTTGTGGAAGAGTTCAACTATCTGGGTGTCTTGTTCATGAGTGATGGTTGGATGGAGCAGGCGATGGATCAATGGATCGGGGCCTTGTCTGCAGTAATGAGGTCATTGTTTTGATCTTGTTGTTGTAAAGATAGAGTTGAGTCGAAAAGCAAAACTCTCAATTTAATGGTCCATCTACGTTCCAATCCTCACCTATAGTCATGAGGTTTGGATCATCACTGAAAGAACGAGATCCTGGATATAAGGGGGTGAAATGAGCTTCCTTCATAGGGTGGCCGGGCTTGGCCTAAGAGATAAGGTGAGGAGCTCCATCATCTGGGGGGAGCATCAATGTAAAGCTGCTGCTTCTTTACATCAAAAGGATCCAGTTGAGGTGGTTCAGGCATCTGATTAGGATGCCTCCTGGATGCTTACAGAAGTAGGTATAACTATGATGCCTCAGTCAGACCTTTTTCTGGGATCTCATTATGAAAAGAATCGGTGAACAGATGGGGCTTCTCACTGACAGTTTAAATTAAAACCGAGTTCAGTCTCTGTTACCATGGTGATTTAATCAAACTCAATCTCAGTTTCTGTTACTTTGGTGATATAATCAGGCTCAAATCCTCCTTTGTGACTCTGAAAACCCAGATTTTCAGCTCAACATAGCGGCTAAGCTTTTGCTTTTACTTTCTAGTAAAGCCCTCTGACACTCTCTCTAATCCACTGACTGATCATCAGAACCTCATGAAAAAATTTTATAAGAGCCTGAACTTTAACAGAAGTATGACATATATTCATAGCGTCCATCAATTTAAAAGTCACATTTATTCATCTTAAGCTTGTGAGCTACAAGCTACAAAAATGAACTATAATCAAAATCCAGAGCAGGGCAGGTCATTTAAGAGCTTTTCTACAAGCTGCTTTGTGGTTTGTTACCTCCACCATGGAGGTTATGTTTTTGTAGTGTTGGTCTGTCTGTTTGTTAGCAAGATTACCAACACCTTTTAAATGAAGTGGAGGTTTGCACTATCTGAGTTCTTCAAGTTGAACATGTTTTGTTATTTGACAGGTTGATTAATGCACACTACACTGAAATGACAATTTATATTCTGCAAGTGTTTTAAATAACATTTATGGACATGTTTTGCTTTGTATATATATATATATATATATATATATATATATTAAACTGTGGGTAGAGGTGATTAATGCAGGTTTTCCTCCTGACCTTTCTGGATGGAGTTTATATGTTCTCCTCATGCACACGTTTTTTTTCCGACTACTCCAGTTTCCTCCCACAGACTAAAAACATGCAAGTTAGGTGAATTAGGCTACATTCACACTGCAGGCAAAAGCAACCCAAATCCATTTTTGTCTCCCATATTCAACACATTTCTCAGTATTTTATGAGAGTCTGACTGTGACAAATCAGATTATTTTCTGATGCAACCCAGGTCTTTTCACATATGATACTAAATCAGATACATATCTGGTGTTTTCAAAGTGACCTCAGTCTGAATGGTCATGTTGCTTTTAATCAGACTTACATCACTGAAGTAGGGGTTGGTGGATTGGTCCAAAATATTGATATTATCGATACCAACATCATGCAGTTTAAAGCTTAGAACCCAGCACATCTTCAGTTCTGTTGCTTAGTCTTTTTGTTAATTATAATATATAATACATACACACACATATATATATATATATATATATATATATATATATATATATATATATATATATATATATAGATAGATATATAGATATATAGATAGATAGATAGATAGATGTGTGTGTTTGTGTGTTTAGTATCATATGTCAACATATGTTACTAATGTTGTTGGATCGTATCAACATTAGTATGGCAGGATTGAGATTTTTTCTCTTCTCTGTTCCAGAAGTTCAATTCTGTGCTGAAGTAGGCAGGAAGTGCAAGATCAAATGTAAACACTGGATGAAAAAAGCATGGCAAACAATAATTTTGTCAGCTCTGATTGCACAGCAATGTCAGAATTAAAAAACACCCCAACATGTGTAGGATCCATATTTACTTCCATAAACACAGCATTACTGGAGATACATCATGTCTTCTTCTGCGCATGCAAACTGCTTCAGAATTGTAGACTGTTCAAACTGTAGCCTGATGATGGTTGTATTTAAATTATAATGTGAATGACCACACAAAAAAAATCAGATTTGAGCAAAAAATTGGAAATGAGCATTAAGACCTCCAGTGTAAGCAGAGTACTAGTAACTCTAAAACCCTATGTCCCTAGGTGTAAGCAAGAGTGTGAATGGTTGTTTGTCTCATTTGTCTGTATGTGGCTCTGTGATGGACTTGCAACCTCTCTAGGGTGTCCTCCACCTCACATAGTGGAGAAGCGGGTAAAAAAAAAATGGATGGATGGATGGATATTAAACTATGACGCTTTTTAATTTAATAGCTTGTTTTTTTTGTTTTTTGTTTTTTTAATTCCTCTGTGCATCTTACTGGATAGACCTCCTGCTGGTAAAAAGTAACTAAGTTTTACTTAAAGCGAAAATTTAATGACTGACTTTTTACTTTTACATGAGCAGATTCTTACACAAGTAAATTAAATTGCACATGAGTATATCATTTTAGTACTCTTTCTACCTCTGTGTGGTAGTAATCCCAAAATATTTACTCCATTTTACACCATTTTTGTGCAAGATCTTTGCTTAAAATTTTTACATTACCTGTTAGGGAGAACTTGTTTGTTTTTTGTTAGCAAAATATATCATGAATCACTAGACTGATTTTGGTGAAGCTCTCAGAAAGTAATCATGCATCATACATTTACAACTGATTAACTTTTGCAGTCAATCTAACACAACATGGCCACCTCAGCTAATCGACCTCAGCCCACATAAAAATGATTCTGCATAATGCTATTGTCAAAATTTCTCATCATAGGATGATTTAAGTCTAAAGATCTGGCATGCAAAGCAATAGGTGATATGCATTCCTTTAAGAAATGGTATGCCTTTCATTTTATATCAAGGTCAATTTCACCTTGCGTTCACAATAAATGTGTTGCATTGAGCACTGGCTTAAGTTTCATTAGAATTTTTTTTACAAAATGATTAGCCTGTTATACTTTTGAAAATAACTAAACACAAGAATGCACATACAGTACAGTATATACAGGGTTATGTATGAGTATTTGGTTCATTTCTAGCAGAAATTGTGATAAAAAAAATTATAATAATAATAACAGAATTGGAAGTACTGGCATGAGGCACAACAGAGGTTCAACATTCACATTTTTGCAGCCAGTGTGTGATTATCATCTCCTGTGTCAGAATGGAGCTTGCAGGGATACAAAACTAATCCAGAGAAAGAGAGAGCCAGAGCTATCACCTGGAGAGTAATGAATTTCTCTACTACACAGCCAGATGGCCAGGGGGACCGGATGAGGCCAGATACTTAGCACTATTTATTTGCCAAATCCTCGAGGTGCCCGGTGAATCTGAACAGAGCAGCAGAAAGAAGTGTGGAGACTTTATTGGCTAGGCAGGGTGTACAGCTGGCCTATCTTCACAATGCAGGTGTGCTTAAAATGAGCTGTTGGAGTTTGTGTGTCTGTTTTTTGGCTGAGAAAGGAAGAAAAAAGTGGAGAGATTTCCATGATTAGCCTGTTTATGGAGCGGAGAGCTATCTCAACATGCTGTCATTTTGTTTCTTGTTTTGCTCCACAGTTAATGCATATGGGTCCTTTAACTTGTAGCAATAGTGGGGGGAAAAAGCACATAACAAGTGCTCGCAGTGGCTGGCTCTGTTTCTTACCAGTCAGCCAGCATGTGGACCAACTAGAAGTGATGATGAGCAGCAAAGGAGTTCGACTTTAAATAAAGACATCTACTCAGCAAGTCGCTTCATATGCTGGAGTGGAGTGAAACTCAGCAGAAATGCATTTGTTGATGGTGATCTGTTCACTGCAACTTCTGAAGCGGAACTAAAAATGTAGTAAACTCCTGGAACTTGTGGCCATGTTTGAGAGACACTCGAGCTTTAAGTTTAAAGGTGAACTAAAATCGAATCTTCAAAAATTAAATTGACATTTCATGAATGTTATTTAGTCAAACACATCCACACAACATTCCAGTGACCCATTTGTCTGACCTAAAACTTGAAGAAACTGTTTTTAGTGTTTTAGTCAATAATGTCTGAAGTGGGGGATTTGTAGAGCGGAGTTGCCGTCCTACCTTAAAAGAGTGCTGGAGAACAAAGAACATCTGTACTTCCCGGTTGTTTGCTAGTGGAAATGGAAGAAGAAGCCTTTTCTGAATACGAAGAAATGCCAGAAGACTTTGAGGGAGTAATGGATATACGACCATATCAGATTGAACCGATGGCTGGATCTCCGGAATCAGATGAAAACTCTGCAAATTCGGATTTTGATGATCACAAGGACTGTCATGGCCGACAAAACAACACACATAACAACCGAGTTGGGAACGTAGAACGGTGAGAACCAATTACCCCCAGATCATTGTCATGACATCAGCACACGACATTGCAAATCAACATACAGACAGCAGTAGAGAGCTAACGTTGCTAACTCAAAGGTAACCCAATGCTAACTCGTTAAAAACGTGACTGTGCTTGAGAGTAGCATTTGTGAACTCTCACACCAGAGTAAACTAATCAATAGCAGTTTCAGAGTATGACATTTGTTTAATCACACATGGATTGTCTATATTTTTTTATCAATATCAAACTGCTCTGAATCACAAACTGATCTCAGGCTGTCGGCCTGTAAGCAGCTCATACCTTTTAATGTGCGCGTTCATTTCTTGTCTCCTTTTCAGTGGTGATGTCCTCCACTTCATTTGGCTTAGCTTGACTTGCACTTATATAGCGCTTTATCTAGTCCAAAGACCCCAAAGCGCTTTACACTACAATCATTCACCCATTCATCCACACTTTCACACACTGATGGCAGTAAGCTACATTGTAGCCACAGCTGCCCTGGGGCGGGCTGACAGAAGTGAGGCTGCTATAACACCGGCGCCACCGAGCCCTCTGACCACCACCAGTAGGCAAGGCGGGTGAAGTGTCTTGCCAAAGGACACAACAGCTGAGAAAGCTGGAGCGGGGGCTCGAACCAGCAACCCTCCGATTACAGGACAAACCCCTGAGCCACTGCCGCCCCTTTTTACCTACCTTTCTCTTAACATTATTTTTGACGTGAAGCCAGTCCACTGTATTAACAAGGGTCAGAGTGGTGCTTCTTTGAAGTGGTCTGAACCCGAGTTCTGATAATAATTCCCACATCAGAGCTTATGGATCCAAATCTGAGTAAGCTTTTTATCTTTCGGGAAACCAAAAAAATGAAACTAGTGGTATTTTCTGGCCGGTTCGAACAAATAATTCTAACGAAGAGAACTATATTGTACCAGTATTCATCTACTCACTGAGTCAAACAGACATCAATGCTTCACATCTGTTTGTTTAAAATCTTACAGTACAACTCGGGCAATACATAAATGTTGCTTCACTCTGATTTCTGTATTGAGGATTTCATCAGGAACAAAATCAGCGAATGGACAGAGTTTCTTACTGATAGTTTAATTTAAAACTAAACTTATCACCAGCTCTGGAGCAATAGATGATGAGTTCAGTCTGTTACCATAGTGATTAACCAAACTCAAAGAAATCCTCATCTGACATTCTTAAAATTCAAACTTGTAGCTCAATTTAGTGGCTTAACTGTCAACCTCACTTTATAATTCAAGCCTCTGGTAATCCATTGATCAAGACTCAAAACTTCATTACACCTGAACTTCTTTTTAATAGCAATATGACATATATTACACTGTTTTAAAAGTTATGTTTATGTCATCTATTGTATCTATGAGCAAGAACTGTCCCACTTTAGCCAAAAGAATGAACTGCAATCAAAATCCAGTTTTTCTACCAACTGCTTTGTGGTTTGTTAAACATATGTTTGCTTACTGAATAAGTTGAGCACTGTGGGATGGTCTAAACTGAAATGACAGTCAATTCTCTCTGGAGCTGATCTGTTACTGAATCACCTGGGTTAATGATCATACCTTGTATATAACATTTTGCACAATCTCATGTGATATGATATATTATTGCATGATCTGATAACACTTGGATTATATATTTTGTGAATGACTCTCATCTACTACCACACTAAATTTTAGCTCAACATCTGTAAAATTCACAGAGGTATAGTCATCTATATGTAGGCTAAATTCGATTAGCTGTGGTGGCCAACTTGAATTGAGTTGACTCTGAAATTCGATCATTTGTAGATGCTCAGCCAGTAATTACTGTCTGAGAGTTTCAAGTTTAAAATCTGTTCAGTAGTTCAGTGGAGATATTTTTCTAACAATCAAATTTTAAGCACAGATGTTGTGCAATGTATTGTGCTTGAAGTATATGTTGTAGATAATGCTCAGCTACTACCACACAAAAATGGAGCTCATTATCTGTAAAACTGGCTCAAATATAGGCATGTTTGTGTTTTCTAAGGTCAGTCGGCTGTGGCAGCCATTTTGAATTTGGCAGGCTCCAAAATTTTGTCAGTTGTACATGTATACCCACTCATTATTTTCTGAAGGTTTTAATAAAATCCATTCAATAATTCATGTTTTTTTTTACAAACCATCAGTAGACATTGACAGTCAATAGCAAAATCTTAAAGACAGATCCTTCATAATCAGATTGCGCTCAAAATATAAATCAGGAATCTGACTCAGCTAATAACTGCTACCAAATTTGCACTCAATATCTGTAAAAATGAGTGAATTTTAACTACTTTTATTTTTTCTAAGGTCGCTTAGCTGTGGCAGCCATTTTGAATGCGATTGACTCCAAGTTAATAGTTTTTGAAGTGAAGTGAAATTTATTTATATAGCACTTTTCAACAGCAAGGCGATCCAAAGTGCTTTGCAGATGTCAATTCAGTTTCTGGGAGTTCTATCCAAATCCATTCACTGGTTCATTAGATGTATTGCTCATAGTACTGACAAATAAACCCACACAAATGGAAGCAAAAACATTATCGCTCCCCCTATGCTTTCGGCAGTTGGCAATAATAAAAAAAACATCATGATCAAAACCTGAAATTTCTGAAACATTCACCCAGTTTGTGTTTGGCTGCCAAATAAAACATGAAATTCAATCAAAAAGAATCTCCTGTTGGAGGTCTCCAAAGCAATTTTAAAAACACACATCACAGCCTAGAGCGGGCGCTCTTATCTCAGAAGAGTCCTGGTATCAGTGCGGATGACCTGATTGATATTTATTAGACAGCTGCCGAATAAGAGCAAGGTGAACACGAGAGCCGATAGGTGTGCCGTTATCTTAATCAGATGGTGCTGCTCAGTAATCAGATCCTCACACTGTCACAGCCACAGGGACGCTGTGGGAACCAAAAATTAATTCAAGAAATAGGATGAACGTCACTTTGTTTCTGTGACTCTTATAAACAGCAAAATATTAGAGTATAAGAAAGGGCATGAAAAAACAAAAATATTTATGTACATAACTTCATTCATGTTGTAAGTAAAATAACTTATATTCAAAAGTCTGAACTAGGGGTGTGAAATAGGACAATATTTAATTGTAAAGGATTAGGATGTGCTGATGATCTGTCAAAGCAAAGAGATCATAGGGTCATATTTAGTGCACCTTCTGTTGTTGTTTTATACTCTTGTGCTGATGCATGTTTTTTTCCTCAGCCAAATCAAATTGTTTGCTAGTCGCATTAAAGGTACTCATCACAAAGTCATAAAGAACAAAATCTGGACTTTTTTTCCGCAATAATTGGTTCATATGTCCCTAAATTAAAAAATTGTGAGCAAAATTTGTGAATGGTTGCCAACTATCCATCCATCCATCCATCCATTGTCTTCCGCTTATCCGGGGTCGGGTCGCGGGGGCAGCAGCCTAAGCAGGGAGACCCAGACTTCCCTCTCCCCAGCCACTTGGGCCAGCTCCTCCGGGGGAATCCCAAAGCGTTCCCAGGCCAGCCGAGAAAGAAACATAGTCCCTCCAGTGTGTCCTGGGTCTTCCTCTGGGCCTCCTCCCGGTGGGACGTGCCCAGAACACCTCACCAGGGAGGCGTCCAGGAGGCATCCTCACCAGATGCCCTCTCGACGTGGAGGAGCAGCGGCTCTACTCTGAGTCCCTCCCGGATGACCGAGCTTCTCACCCTATCTCTGAGGG
>NC_051451.1:3122355-3159797 GCF_001649575.2 Kryptolebias marmoratus | reverse complement strand
CAGATCAGGGGGGCCGTTCCTCCCAACCACACCCTTCCAGGTCTCACTGTCATTGCCCACGTGAGCGTTGAAGTCCCCCAGTAGAACAAGGGAGTCCCCAGGAGAGGCACCCTCCAGTAACTACTACATGTTTTTTTAAACAAAAGCCACGCATGTTTCAATGTCCATCTCTGTCTTTATGGCACTCTATCACCCTGCTTGATACCCAGTATTTATTTTTTAGTCTTTCTTGTTCTTTTTCTTTCATATTTAGATTCATTCTTATGTTTGCACCTCAATGTCTTTTCTGAGACTCTTTTTTTTTACAAAAAGGCACTTTTGAAATACTTTTGTAAACAAAAATACAATTAAAATAAATACAAATTGTTTGCACCTAATTTGAATCCTAATTTAAGATGCTTTTACAAATAAATTTAATTAACATAAATGGAAAAAGTGCAAACAAGGCACGTCAAGACCGATGAATAACAGCAGAGAACAAAAAATAGAGAAGATGCTGTACTGTACTGTGCTTTGATCTTTTACTTTTTGTGGCACAGGCTGCATGTTGGATCACTAAATGTGATCCATCTGGGTTTTGCAAAGAATTCTTCTACAGCTTTATTGTAGTCCATGTCAGTCAGACAAGGTCCATTTATTCTGATCCGCAAACAGGCTGTGAGGTGTTTCCCTTGAAGTCTGTTTCTGAGGTAAGTCTTTATCTATTAAAAATAAATCATAACTGGCATAAAATGTATAGCAAAAGAACCTGCTAGTAGAAAAGTGAAAACAAAACAAACACCTACCCTGTTCATAGCCGAGAAGTCTCTTTCACAGTTGACACTTGAGACTGGAACTGTCAATGCAATGGCAGAGAGTAGAGACAGATTTGTGTAGAGGAGCTTCAGTTCATCAAAGTCAGAGGCCAGTTCCTACATCACCTCCAGCTGTGACTTGTCCTAGGAGGACAAAACAAATGTTTTTGAAGAATTTCTTTTTAGGAGAAAAATGAATAATAAATAAATTTTTCTGCTCTTTACCTTAAAAATGCCCTGGTCAACATGGACTTTGAAACTGGTCAATTCTTGGAGTACTGCTTTTTCATCCACAGTGGGAATTTTTTTGACAAGCATTGGTAAGTCTTCTTGAAAGTCATCTTCTCCCTTTTCCACTGCTTGTGGGCTGAGTATGTTGAATGCAGCAAGGATGTTCATCTCTGCGAATCTCCTCTCAAGATGCTCAATTAGATGGTCCAAGTATGGCTCCATTATCTTGTGAAAAGATGTTTTTGGTTTTTTTTTTTAATGAGATAAAACACGAGTTAGTTGTTTAAATCTCTAATATTTTCCAAGTTTGTGACTTGAAACACTAAATATCCAAGACCTGAGTCCGAAAACGGGTCAAAAAAGAGGTGAGGTCAAAATCACCCCTGTGGCCTCTCCTGCTTGTATGCTGAGGCATTTCACTCTTTCTTCCAAAAAACTGAAATATGACCCTGGAGGTTGCTCATCTCCTAGCTCCTTGATTTGTCGAATGGCCTCAATTGTAACAGGCACCTAATTAAATAAAGAAATTAAAAATACATTGTCTTATAATTTGTTTTTCATACTTTTCCATAAACAAGTAAGTTAGTCCTTAAAAATCAACGTACATGTTTCTTGATAGCCAAAAAATGTACTTCTTTCTTTTGGAAAAGCTTTGAAAGCCGTGTCAGGTGGGGAAGAACATGGCAGCTACAAACCTGTATGTCGCACAGTATGTATGAAGGCCACTTGCTACATAGTCCTTTTTCTCTGCCTCCTCGGCAAGAGCTGCCAGTACAGCTGCCAGATTTCTCTGAAGAGCTGAGATAGCTGTCTTGGGACAGCCATCTTGTGTCCTTCACCTCCTAATATGCAAAGGACAGAGGGATTCAGAGAGAATGGTGTGAAAAATTCTCCTACAATTTTTTTTTTTAATATGAGACACATAGAAACATAGGTAAATGCAAGACAGGGAATGTGTATAGCATGTGTATAGCCCATTTTTGAAAACAGTTTGTGTGAAATAGTAAGGAAAAATTAAGATCGCTTACAGTTTTTAGGCTGTCCACTTGTAGAACACTGGCAGCTGCTTTCAGTACGACTGTGCTATTGGCACTGTTTCTAAAATAAACATGCAGATCTTGAAGGTGCCTTCGGAACGTTTTCATGAATGGAACATTGTCTGCAGCATCTTTGCATGCAAGAGCAAGGTGGTGTGCTGCACAGTGCACGGAAACTAGCTGTGGCCAGGAGTCTGTCAGCTGTTTGGCAACATCATTCTGGCACCCTTAATAGACATTACAGGTATTTAGAGATGCATAGCAACTGTAATTAAAATTATACTTGGTTGTAGTTCTTACCTGTCATCACAGCAGCACCATCTGTCCCTAAACCAAAAATTTGATCTGTTAGTATGGCTTTAAGTGTGATCACCTGACGGATGGCCTCAGAAATTGTATCTGCCTTCCCATCATTTAGTGGCACCATGTCAAGAAATAGACCGAGAAGCTGACCTTCTCTGTCTAAATATCTAAAAAATATGTTAAGATTATTTTCTTTTACCTAGCATAATGTTTCATTTATATTCACAGTAAAATTAGTATGTACCTAATATGTATATCCCGTTCCCTAGTTAAGGACATATCTGTGGACTCGTCCACTTCAAGACCAATGGCAGTAGATTGTCAGATGGTCTCTAGAATTGTTTTTTCCACAACTCTGGCTATGATCTCCAACATCTCATCCACAATTGTGTGGGATCTATATTTGGTCCTCTTGTCAATCTAAGAAAGAAAAATACCATAATACAGACCCGATTTACATTGTTTTGAAAACGTTGTAAACACCACAAAATATAAATTTCAATAATTTACCTAAAGTTCTGAGAAATAATCACACCCAAGTAATTTGGCAAGATCCAGCAAGGCTTCATAATTTGTATGGTAGGTAATGTCATGTTTAACTAACCAGTAAAGGCTTTTAAACCCACCAATGATTGCCTCGTGTTCCATATTAATTATTGGCTCAAAGGCTTCAGTGATTGACAATCCTAGATCATGAAAAACATTAGAGATGTTACATTATAATTTTTGGTCGGTTAATTCATTCTAGTCAGTGTAATGTATTTATATTATTTACTGTTTACTTTTGCTTTTTCTGCAGCCATCTCAATGCTTGTTTGATGATGGATTGAGCCAATAAGCGCGTTCAGCACATCTTGCCTAATATGTTGTACAAGGAGCTTCAATGAAGGCCCTAACTGAAGCTGCTTGTGTTGGTCATTGGCGGTGATTGCGACAAACACGAAAGAACATATCTAAGAGGGCCACAAAAAACAGCTTCAACAACAAAACAAAAAATATCAAATGCTGAATTTATTAGCATAATTTTACTGGTAAACAAGGATAAATTAATATGCATCATATTAATATTTTCACTAAGTAAAAAACATGCTTACCGTATTCGGTCTTGTACAGCCACACGCTGAATTTCAGTTCAGCTAACCATTTTTGATTAAACCCGCTAGTTCGGTGTTTAATGACGTGCTAACTCCAGTGGTAGCTGGAGACAGCTCCGCCTCATTTAGCGGCGGCCCGGCTAACATTGATGAAGTATTCTTAGTGTCAGTGCACTCCTCTTGGTCAGCTGGTAAATTAATAGACTGCTCTTCTGCGCCACTGCTCCTCCGAATTTGAAAAAAGGAATCCAACGTCTTTTGACCCTTTCTCCGTGTCATGTTGTGTTGCAGTGTTACCATGTAAAGAGGTAGCGAAAGCTAGTGGTTTTAGCGGTGCGGTAGAAAAAAACGTGTATAAAAAATGATGTAATCAAGCAGAGCTTAGCCTGGCGGCCGGCTCACCAAAGCCTGGTGACCCGCCAGGCTTATAAAATGCTGGGGGAAACCCTGTGAAGGGCAAAATGTGGCAGGAGAAGATGCACCAGCAAAAGAGATGCCTGCTGTGCCACATCGCATGGTCGTGCACCTCCCAATTTTTGTAACTTGGCGTGGACTTTGCGTGGACTGCGTGCGCCCCGCGTGCCCTACTCCGTTCAAAATGGACGATTTCGGTGCTCTAGCGAAGCTGGTTTACCTGTATCAGAATTTATTTGATCCCTCTATGAGAGAGACCTTTTGCTCTCCAGACTTGATTTATGCGGTATCAAAGGCTCTTCACTAGACAGGTTCAGGTCTTATCTGTCAGATAGGAGTTTCTCTGTATCGGAGAATTTACTTCCCCCTCAGCTCCCCTCACATGTGGAGTACCTCAAGGATCCATTCTTGGACCTTTGAGGTTTTCCATTTACATGATCCCATTAGGTTCCATTTTTAGAAAATTAAATAGTTCTTTTCATTCTCATGCAGATGATACTTATTATTTATTTCCAGTGGAAGCACAATCATCAGTTCTCACTTCAACCACTGTTAGACTGCCTTACCAAGGGTAAAGCTTGGATGGATTCAAATTTTCTTAACTTCAATGAAAATAAAACTGAAGTTTTCTTGTTTTGTTCTAGTGGTAATTGTAGCACATCACTTGCTGTTCTTGGTAGCCTTGAGGAGTTTGTTAAATCTCACGTAAAAAGTCTTGGAGTAATATTTTATTCTGGTCTTAGTTTTGAGAAATGGATTAGTTCTGTTGTTAGAAAGTGACTTTTATCCAAAGTGAAACTATTTTTATCTTCTAACACATTTATTAGCTCCCAGCTTGATCACTGCAAGTCCTTGTATGTTGGTGTCAGCCAGGCCGGCCTCTCACCACTACAGCTGGTTCAGAACACTGCAGCTCGTCTCTTAACACAAACAAAAAAGCGTGAACAAATCTCACCAGTGCTTGCTTCTCTTCACTGGCTCCCCATTGGTTTTAGATTTGATTTTAAAGTTTTATTGTTGACTTATAAGGCCCTCAATGGGCAGGCACCTGCATATTTGTCTGGTCTTCTGCAGCTTTATGTGCCCTCTAGATCACTTAGATCAAGTGCCCGTTTGTGCTTAGTTGTCCTGAGGTC
This sequence comes from Kryptolebias marmoratus, assembly GCF_001649575.2. Lineage (NCBI taxonomy): Eukaryota > Metazoa > Chordata > Actinopteri > Cyprinodontiformes > Rivulidae > Kryptolebias > Kryptolebias marmoratus. The sequence continues at coordinate 3,154,788 of NC_051451.1, read as the reverse complement.
CAGGCTGGTCCACAGAGGTGATCAGGTCTTTTAGTTGTCCTGAGGTCCAGGCTGGTCCACAGAGGTGATCGGGCGTTTTCAGTGGTCGCTCCTAGACTGTGGAATCAGCTGCCCCTTCATATTAGACAGGCTTCAACACTTGGTGTTTTTAAATCTCTTCTTAAAACACATTTATATTCACTGGCTTTTAATACATTCTGAGAATTGTAATGTTATTGTATTTTTGTATAATGTTTGTACTGAATGTTTATGTGTGCAGCACTTTGGTCAACAACAGTTGTTTTTAAATGTGCTATATATATAAATACATTTTATTTGATTTGATTCGATTTGCACCCTAAACGTGTTTTCTTATGTGTCCAGTCAGTTCTGGGAGTGGAGTTAATTTGGAGAGTGTTAGCTCATTGGAATTGTGGAGTGCTACTGAGAAGGTGTCTCACAGTTGTGGAAGAAGAAGAAAGGGAAGGGGGCAGAGGATAGGAACACCTCCAACAAGAACATGCAGTCATTAAAGCTGTTGTCATACTCCAGGAGAAGTCACAAAGTCAGCTTTCATTCAATTTTGCGGGTCAAAAATTGTCTCATTTTGTTCAGCCTGGTCGAAGTTTCCTTAAAGGGATTTGCGCCAAGTATTGTGTGATTGGTCAGAAGTTGATGTGGGCGTGTTGGCTGAGGCTGTTAGGAAATACAGCCATCATTACAACTGTTCCAGCAAAACTTATAAACCTATGAACTTGAAAAGATAGTCAGTTGACAAAGAACTTGAGGTATTAAAAATCAGTTATTTTGGTGATTGTGTGGCTGTGGTGGCTGAAAGGAAGTATGCCTCGGCCAGGCAAAGCCAGGCAGAGTAGGGACGTGTTCCCTTTGTTTGCTCATTCTTGTGCACTGTCCAATTTGCAAAAAAAAAGGCATATACTCAGTCAGTCTGTTTAATAAACATGTCTGATTGCGGGAAGGGAAGACAATCTGTACAAGGACAGGAGAGTTGAGAAGCCGAAGGGAAAAAAACTTGTTTTAACGCCATAGAAGAAGGGAGGAGCTTCCTGGAAATTCTGAGTCAAGTGTCTCATGGAGTATGAAAGGTGTGTGCAAAAACGAAGGTCTTTCCAACCGTGTGACCACAAACCAACTTCTTGACATCTTATGGAGTTTGACTGAACCTTAAGGCAAAGCCTCTCCTGCACAGGCAGGGTCAGCATGGGGGCTGGGGCTAGCACATGTCACCCCATTATAGACAGGTACATTTAAGTATATGAATGCAGCTTTAACTACACAAATAGTTATCAGATGTCCAAGTGCAAGTGCAGGAATGCAACATCTCCAGTGCTTTTACTTCCGTCTTCCTCACTTCCACCATAAAAACATGACCAGCACTGTTTACTGATAAAGATTAATCAGAATCCAGGGTTTCCCCCAGTGTATTATAAGCTTTGCTTGTTTATTGTAAAATACGTAATTTTTTATACACGTTTTTTTTTTTTTTTTTTTCCCACCTGCATCAAACTAGACACGTTAATCACTGCGCAAGGGTGCGCACGCCAACAGTAAAGCAATCGCGTTGTCCCCGCCCCTGTGCGACAGCCCTGCGTGGTGTTGTGTTATGTGGTCGTGCACCTCCCAATTCTTGTAACTTTGCGCGTGCCACATTCCGTTCAAAATGAATGGTTTTGGTGCTCTAGCAGAGCTGGTTCGCCTGTATCGCCAGTGTTTGCACCAAGTATAAACACCTCCACTACACACAGGTCCGCGCGCTGTTTGCAGAGCCCTGCGTGACTCTAATGAGCCCTGAGGCTGACCCTCTTTCAGCTACCTGGAGTTAGCACGTCGTAGGAGCTACAGCAATAAACATCATACAAACGGGTTTAACCAAAAAAGGTTAGTTGATTCAATTCAGCAGGTGGCTTTACAAGACTGAATACGGTAAGCATGTTTTGTACTTAGTGGAAATATTAATATGACACGTGCTTATTTATCCTTGTTTAACAGTAAAATGATGCTATTAAATTCAGCATTAGATATGTTTTGTGTAGTGATCCAACATGCAGCCTGTGCCACAAAAAGAACAGTTCAGCATTTCTGTTTATTAGTTCTCTGTTGTTATTCATTGGCCTTGACGTGAGACGTGTGTTGGTGCTTTGTTTGCACTTTTTCATTTATGTTAATTTAATTTATTTGTAAATGTGACCTAAATTAGGATTCAAATTAGGTGCAAACAATTTATATTTATTTTAATTGTATTTTTGTTTAAAAAAGTATTTCAAAAGTCCCTTTTTGTGAAACTGTAGTTGTGTAAATATTTGGCACAAATATCTTACAATATCACATAATAAATAGCCATATTTTCAACTTTCCTGTAAATTTTATTCTTTTTTTTTTTTTTTAGTAAATCACTGTCGGACGGCGGACAGCTGGCGAACAGCCACCTACCACCGGGCTTATCCTCTTTTCTTGGGGAAACTCTGAGAATCAGTATCATATTTATTGACCCAAGTGTGTAAAAAACAAACAAGGAATTTATCTCCAGCTTTTGGTGTTTCTCATATAGTATAGAACAATACAATACTATACAATTTAAAACAATACATTACTTACATAATAAGGCATATTTCCAGACATTACACAGTACACACACCTAATGATTAAACAGTGCTGTATTAGACACTATACTTTAGATGTAATATACAACTCTAGGATACTGATAAAATTATTTTTTTGAGGTAAAGCTACTTGAGATCACGTTTTTTACATGTGCATATTTACCTCTGCTAAGGATGCTACGTTTTCTGTCGTGTTTGTTTGTTTGTCGGTTCACAAGATTACCTAAAAACTAATGAACAGATTTTTGATTAAATTTTCGGAAATTGTTGGAATTGTCACAAGAAACAATTCATTAAAATTTAGTGCTGATCCTGATCACATAGTTGGGATCAAACTATTTTTAATGACGCTATGGCCTTAACGGAGGTTTGCTCTCTGTTTGTGCTTCTAGTTTTGAAATGTAAACTATAAAGTAGCACAAACACACTTACAGTACTTGTGTTTGTTTTTTTCTGTTCAGAAAAAACAAAAAACAAGATAAAAAACAAAGATGTGCCCTTGTTTTCAAAAGAAGGAAATTGCTAGTGACCCTGCTGCTGAAATCGTGCACCTCAGATGGGCAGATGCACAGAAAAAGGAAGCCTGGGCATTAAGTGGGGGGAAGAAAGAATGGTAGAATGGGATGAAAAAGAGAAAGACCAGCAGAGAAGAAATGTGTTTTTTGACCTTTTATTTATTGAGGGATTGTTTGCTGGCATGCCTGGGGTGTGTTTGAGAAGTCTTTTTTGATTAGGGAGGCTCCAAACTGAGTGAAGTGACCCAGAAGTATCTAACTCGCAGCTATGATAAAAGCTTGTATAAAACTATAAGTGCTGAAGGAAACAAAAGGCTTCAGGGTTCACATTTCTTTCTTTGTTCATGAAGAAAACACAGCATCATTGTTTAGACCAGTTTGTCTGGGTTATAGGACCAAAAATGTGCAAAGCACTATTGTTTATTGCTTATAGGCCATGTAGGACTACTATCAAGGCAACACTAAGCATAATCAACTAAATATAGGGTTCTCCAAATACCTTTGTAACCCTGAAGACACAATAGCATTGGAACATTAGTCTGTCTCTGTTTGACTGATAAAAACTCATCTGTGAGCTCCAACCCTCCTTTAGTTTTACCAATAACTACAGTTTCTCCAGATGTGGTTTGTAGTCAATTATTTTTTGTCATTAAAATCCAGTCTGTATACAAAGAAACAGGGAAGTGAGCTCTGCTTATCACCTGAAAGGTGGGCAATGTGTGCTTGTGTGTCTGTTAGCAAAATATCTTGTAAACTGCTGGGAAATTTTTAATGACACCTGAAAAAAAATAATTATTAGATGTACATCTACAAATAATTGTTGTTTGGAGAGTAACCCTTTCAAGATGGTTGCCACAGCCAACTGACCTTAATAACACAAAAAGAGCTATAGCCTAATACATTTTACAGCTATTGAGATAAATTTTGGTGTGGTAATAGCTGAGGCGGATCCCTAATGCTTACTCTGAGAGCAAACAGGCTCTGCAAGATGTTTGTTTTAAACCTTTTCTATGAGCTATTTAAAGTCTACCATGTATGTTCGTTAGCTCAAAAAAAAGTTAAAAACAAAAGCAACTGGACTTCTATTCTATAGCTGAGGACATTTTACTTCTCATCTTAAGAGCTTTCTTAATTCCAAAACCAGACAGTGTGGAGTTCGAGCTTTTAAAGCTGAGATGTTCTGTAAGCTAGATTCACATGCAGCTTGCCCTCACTCCCCTCATATGGAGGTTCATTAGAGTGTCATTTTTCAGCAAGATAATCTTAGTTGAAAACTGTGACATGAATGGTGGCAGGGGGTATGCTTTTTCTTCAAGGACTGCTTGATCTTCAATTTGAAGGAGGACATCATGTGTTGGAGAAGATTTGCTTTATCATTCAAAGACATGTAAAACTGAGAAGACTATACCCATTTACTGATGGCATGCTCAGGTTAGCTGTGTAACAGTATTAGAGATGTGGTGTTTACAAACACCACATCTTTTAAATGGCTGTTTAATATGAATTAAGGAAGCCAAGTCGCAAACAGTAAAGGGCTGTTCAGTTTTTTAATCCCTCCTTGTGATTTCCTCCTCAGATGCACGCACACACACACATCCTCCTCCTTAGCTATTCCACTGAGACGAAGAACAAGCAAAGGGGAGGAGCACAGCAGCTGTTGTTATTGGTGAACATGCGCTCAGGAGAGGAGGGGGAAAATGCATGCTTGATAAGTCACATGGCTTGGCCATAGGGCGTATACCATTACATGCGGCTGTGCGTAGGGATGTACAGCTGTATGTAATGAAAGTAATGGATCTGCAAGATCTGGGTCCCTTCAAATAGCCATAAATTCCATCTCTAAACAGTATGACAATAATCACTACATTCAGTTTTTAACATGTTTATTTGTTTTTAACTAGAACTCTAACATTGTTATTATCATCAGCGTCACGTCACTCAAACACATATCTAACATGAATAGCAGCTTTTGTAATATTAGTCGAGACAAAAGTTTCTGCAGTTGAAATAAATATGCATTGTGTATATATTTATAGTAAGTTTCGAAAGCATACAGGATATAGCATAAAAACTTTTAAAGTGTAAATACTCAAAAGTCATTCATATTAGAAAAATTACGCCTTCTTTAAGGTTACTTTAATATATGGTTACAGTGTGCAATCAGACAGAGAGAAATATTAACTGTTTTCATCAGTGTATGTAGCCATACAACAACAAAATTTGTTCTCTGCCTTTAACCCATCACACATGTGAGAGACACACAAGTGGAGCAATGGGCAGCTACTACAGTGCCTGGGATGAGGTGTCTTGCAACAGATGGGCATGGCAGGGAATTGAACCTGCAATTTTCTGGTCCCAAGACAGCTGCCCAACAAACATGCCACAGCCGCCCCTCTTGGCTTACACTGTGTGCCATGACTACAGCAGTGACTCTGATATTTAGTAAGTTTTTCATTTGTTGTAAAAATGGATATTGAACATTTTGTATGAACTTTACAGCTTCAAAGACAGAAATGTCAGAAGTCCTAAAAAAGTAACAACTAACATTTCAGTTTAAACCATTTTTCCCATATTTTAATATTCATATGTTTCTATCATTAGGGAAATTAGGTTGCATCTGTTTCCTCTCTAAAGCTTGGCTCACATAGTGTGATTTTCAGCCAATATAAACAACCAGTACGTGGGCCTGACTGAGCCACCACCACATCAGGTTTTAGCACAATATGTGTAAAATTGATTGAGTTCTAGGCATTTTTGTGTTGGTGGCCTTCTAAAATGGGTTGATGCTAAATGTAAAAGAGTTCTAGATGTATTTTTCTGAATGTTTCACTGAAATCTGTCCAGTTATTCAAGGGATATTTTGCTAACAGACAGACAGATCTGATTTTAAGCAAAGTTAGCTCACAGAGTATGTTAAGGATGACTTCCAACTAATACCACATTAAATTTCAGTTCAATATCTGTAAAACTGGCTTAGTTACAGTTTTATGCATTTGATAAAATTGGTTAGTTGTGATGGCCATCTTGAATGGGGTTAACTCTAAAAACGAATAAGTTGTGTTATAAGTACATCCAATAATTACTTTCTGGGAGTTTCACTAAAATCTATCCTGTAGTTCACAAGATATTTTGCTAATTGTACAGACAAATGAAAAGACAAGCTTTGCATTAGGCAGTGAATGATGACTGTTTGTTGGTGTTGATTCTCTAATTATTATATTCAGACTCTAAAAAGACAGGGAGTGTTATGTGCTTTGGGCACATCTTAATTATTTTTCTCTGTTTTTATAATTTTGGGGGCTTGGTAATTATGTTTTGTAATTAAGATTTGATTGGTTTGACTTGTGGGCTGTTTTCCACCCGCCTACAAATAGGCTGGCCTTCAGAAGCAAGATGGAAGCTCATTAGGGTTGGAGTTTTTCGGCTGGTTTCCTTCTGGCTCTCTCGCGCCACCACTTCCAGGATGTCGCATGCAGTACTAGCTGTTGGCCGCAGGGCCTACCTTAGCCTGAGATGCGGTAAGCCCGGTTAGCGTTTTGTCCGATTTTTGCTGTGATTTTGGCCTGGTGGGACAGATTGTCCTGTTTTCGTTTTTCTTGTTGCAGTGGGTTGTTTTTTCAGTTTAGTGGTATAAGCAGTGGCTTTGACGGCCCTGTACAGGGTTGGCCCCCTGTTGTACCTTTATGTTTTGTTTGACCAGCTTACCAGGTCCAGCTTTCTGTTTATACTTTGGGATTTTTGTTTTTTGGGACACAGAGACTGTAAGGGTTTCTGTTTTCTTCACAGAAGTAGCAGCTGAGGAATCAGAATTTTCAAGAACAAGTATTTAAATAAAAATGTTTGAACCCTCTTTTGACTTTGTGTCCTCAAATATGTTGTGCCCTTTTTGGACGTAACAGGGAGGAGGAATGAGAAAAAGTGCTATGGAGGACTCATGACTTAGAAAGACATTGGTAAAGCAGCAATCACGCTGCTCAATTTTTCCAGAAAAACTCTGACACTGCTTGATGTTTGCCATAGATTGCCTTTGGTTATGAGAGTGCTTAATTGGATGTTGTTAGCCTGTCACACTAAATGGCTGCAGACCACTGATTCAAACTCGCAACCATTTTTTTCACTACGAAAGATTTTTCTACAGTGTGAAACCAACTTTAGGTAGGGAGGAAATTTTCTGAAGCCTTCTGCTGGGTGTTAGCATGCCTGTGTGTCTGACTCCTGATGGACTGTCAACTGTGAAGAACACTGGCTATGTTCACACTGCAGGTCTTAATGCTCAATTCTGATTTACTTAGTTAAAATCACATTTTTTGTGTGTGTGTGGTTGTTCAACACATGGGCAGAAGCAAACATGTCACACGCAGCATGCTGTGTTTACGGAAGTAAATATGGACGCTTTCTGTCTAATCTGATGGAAAATTGTGGCATCTGACCCACTTCAATGATGTAAAGTTAGATGAAAAATGACATGACTATTTAGACTGAGATCAATTTAAAAAACATCAGATATGTATCTGATTTAATACCACATATGAGAGCGACCTGGGTCTGATTTGAACAAATCAGATTTGTGACTTTCAGACTGTTATAAAAAATCAGATATTAGTCACATTGTTAGCCAAGTTGGATTTGGGCCACTAATGCCTGTAGTGTGAATGTTGCCTTACAGTCCTAATTCTCCATCTGTCAAAAAAATAAACATTGATATGTTTGTCCACAGAATTTTAATAGGAAACAGTGTGTAAAGTAAAACGCCTACAGAATAAAATGAAATCGAGGGTTTGGTAAAGATCTTATTATCACAATACAAATCTGAAAATAGTTATTCAGCCTATATGACTATAACTTCACACAACTTCAGTTTTCTGACTTAAAACCTGCTCACCACAGCATATCATTCCAAAGATGATTGTCTTATCAATGTTTCTGGGTAATTGTTTGCACTTGATAAAATGTGACTTTAGTAATGCTTGAGCATATTTCTCTGAGCTGTCCTACTTAAAGTAATTCATTCAGAAAAGATTGCAATGCCAGCATAAAGGGAAAAAAAATGTTTTTCTTGCAACAGTTAGATGATCTCATTCCCCAACAGTTAAAGAGGCCAACTTTATTCTGTGTGCTGATCATGTCTAAACATTCATTTAAAAAAAAAAAGATTCTTTTTTATTATTTGACAAGTCAATTATGTAACATTTCTGTTGTTTTCTCAACTGAACTATGTCCATGTTACTATGCAGAAGTATGTGTGCAGAGTACAGATAGATCTTGTTTTTGTTGATGGTACTGATCACTTCAAAGATGACTGGACTATCCCTTTAAGGAATATTATTAAACTCTTGATTCAGATTCTTCACTTCTTTCTAATCCTCTTTGTTTTGTCCACAAGAGGCCTCTTAATTTGTGTAATTTGCAGGTGAGATCAGACTTTCCCACTGTGGTGCTATTATATTGTCTTAGCTCTGTTCCTTCTGCTAATTATCTATGTGGATGTAGTCAGAAGTGTATCTTTACTTATAAAACTCTCTCTTTAAATCATTCTTTTCCAGGTAAAAATACGATGTAAAAAATACACTTTCTTCTTCTACTTGTAATGTTATTTACAAGTTGAAATGCTCTTGTGACATGATATATGTTGGTAAAACACATATCACATAGATATGCAATGATGAGTATCTCAGTGTTTTTAGAAATTATGTTACAGCTAACCAAGAAGCTGTATATTTTACTAGAGAAAGACGCAATCTTGCCTTATTTTGAAACATTGGAACTGAGACTGAAACATCCTCGTAGCGGCCTGATTTCAGCTTCTTACTCCTTAAATGTGAACATTTTTGAATGCATAACCTACTTTAACTTCAAAATTCTTAAAGTAGGCATTTGGCATTAAACCTTTCTTATAGACTCCTTTTTCTGTTATATCTCATGGACTTTTAGTCCAGTTTTGTCAGTCAGTCCTGTGTTCCCTTATCAAAAGTTCCTTTAGTGGGTTATGATGTTTACATGTTGTGGTTTATAAAGTTCTAAGTCTTGTAGAGGACATAGTATGCTTCCTTAACCTGAACCATTGAACCTGACCATTTGATAGGTTACTGATTATAGGAAACTTATATCATACAGCATGTTGTATATTTTTTTATCATACGTTTAAAATTCTTTTTTGAGCCAATTTTAAATATCTGCCTATATAGGTTTAAATAGCTGTTTGTTACATTAATAAACTATGGCTATTTAAAGATGATGACTCTACCTTTAAAGTTTACTAGTCTGAGGAAGGACAGTGGTCAAATTGTTGTTAAATAAATGGTGCAATGGGAGCTCTGTTGGTTTGTTGTGGATCTGTTTATCATTTTTAATATGTTACAGCTTTTGATCCAGCTTCCATCCCAGTGGGCTTTGGATTTGCATATTTTCCTATTCTTTTGGTTGATATCTCATATTAAATCAGCTGTTACCTTTGACATGCTTTGTGCATGCCTTGTTTAATCCAAATGCCTGCTACAAGCAACTAAAATGTGATTTGTTTCTTATTCATTTCAATGGTTAAAGGGTAGACGTTTTAATCCAATGCAGAAAAAGTCTGGTTAGTTTAAAAATCTGAAATTTATTCTGTATAGTCCTCCTGCCAGTTTGGATTTAAAGCATATAATTATTTTTTCTTGCACTTGTGAATGATTGAATCCCTCTGGGTTGATTTTAGAATAAACAGCTCTTTGATAGTCTCCTGAACACATCTGTCATTTTTTTCTTTTTTTTTTTTTTTTGGAATTGGCTTGGATTGATTTTTTTTTCCTTCTATAAAATTGTTAACTCCAACATAAAAAGCTACAGCCTTTTCTCCGAACCAATCAAGAAGCAACTTGAGGCAGAGATAAAAATCAGCCTTATTACTTCCTCATTTTCCTGCTGTATGCAGAAAGAAGGGAATGAGGAGGAGAGGTTGAAGTGGAGAGTCATCCAGTATCCAATGGTTTATTGATCCCTCTGGTGCTCCCTTCCCTCCCACTATGGGGAAGTAAATTGGACTATTTTCTTCTGCAGTGATTGACGCCTGCCTTCTGCAAGCAGTGCTTCCAAACTTACAGTGACATTTTCAACCAACTGATTTTTTTTCTTAGATGACTGCAACCTTCCTTAAAATGACACAATTCTTTTAGTGTACAACATCTGAGATGACAAGTGACAAGTTTTAGGCCAAACAACCGACAACTCTGTCAAACAAAAAACACAAAGCAAAGAGATGACAAATGGCGCTTGTGTCAGTTATCGCCAGGACTAACAAAACAGCACAGCACTGTCAAAGCATGAAATTATGTCTACAGAAAAAAAAAAAAACTAATATTCTAGTAGTGTTGCAGACAAAATGCAAAGAGAGACATTGCTAAGTTTAGGAAGGTTTGTTAGAAGGGAAAATTAGCAGCGTAGTCTCCAAATAATACTGCCACACTACATCATGTGGTGAAGCTACAACAACAAATTAGGGCCAATCAGAAGGGGGAAAAAAAGGACGATAATTTTTTTGTGTGTCTTAGTTTCATCATTAATGTTGCAATATCGAGTCTGAATATTATTTCCAGAAAAAAGTCACGATGTTGAGAAAAATAAAAGGTTTTCAAGACTAGGTCAAAGGAAGTGAACACCGCTGTTCTCCTGAACTGGATGTATTTATATTTTGGAGCGATTGTTGGAGCGATAATGTTTTTTGCCCATGTTGTGTGTGTGTGTGTTTATCTGTTTGTGCTGTTAGTAAACTACCTCAGGAATCACTCAACAGGCTTTGTTACAATTTTCAGAAAGTAATCATTGGATGCATATCTACAACTGATTTCCACTCAGAGTCAAGCCGATTCAAGATGGCCATCACAGAAAAGCAATTTTAGCAAACGTAAAAAATGGCTTCAATTCTGATCCTGTAATTTTATATTCTGAGCTCTGACTGAGGTACATACTGGGTATATTACAGCCCAGTGTGTACCAGGTATGTAGCCAGCTGTTTGATGTGTTGCTACAAAGGTTCTTTTTTTTCAGCCTGCCAATTATTTTTTTTTGTACTTCCTCGGTACTTAAAGGGTACTTAACCAGATACTTACCTGGTATATAACTGGTACTTACCCAGTACCTACCTGATACTCATCTGTTAGTTACCGGGGACTTCCCTGCTAAGTATCAGGCTGTATAATGTATTGCTACCAAAATGTGCTTTCTCTTGTATTGTGCAACACTATTTGAGGCTTATAATGAAAAAAAGTGGTTTGATTAAAAATAAAGCAAAATGTCTAGACTTTGAATGAAACCAGCATGTTGTTGAAATTCAACCTACTGACATCATCCTTAGCTGAAAGAATGTGACAACCACTTATTCCATCTCCTTATTCTAACTTTGAAGTACGTTCATCACCAAATTATTGCAAAATAGTTGTAGACTATCAGTGAATACCCAGCATATCATAATCCACCAGTTGGTCACAAGCATTCATACTGATATAAAAAGGATCTGAGGTTGTACTGAAATAACTTCCCTCCCTGTGCTCCCAAACACTGCCTGTAATTCTGTTCATTTCTTGATTGCAAAGCCTTTACCTCGTGTTGATGTATCCCCCTCACACCATTAAAAAACAACCTCATACACTAATCAGTACACTTGTGGAAATAACTGCATCCTGTAAGTAAAACTGATTTTTAATCACTGAAGCAGAGCGTTCTGGCTCATCACTGCTCGTCAAGCCACTTTCCAAAAAAGCAGAGCTGAGATTCTGCTAATGAGAAGCCTTAGCAGATTCATCCTTCATTTGCAAGCACAAAGGAAGCAGTCAGCAGTCTGCTCTGCTACTAATAAAAACATCATCTGTGGTGCAAATCAGATTTCTCCTAATGTTTCCATGACTTGACCAACTGCATCTGTAGCTTTGAAAACTTTACAGATGGATGACTCAGAGAAATATGAATATTTTTAGGCAACTTATTGATGCAAATTGTAATTTGCCACTAAAGGCAAAGGTCATAAGGATTTTTTCTATGTGTGTGTGTGTGTTTGTGACTGTTAGCAAAATATATCATGATACCTCACTGGAGGTACATCTATAACTGATTAACTTTGGATTCAAAACAATTCCAGTTAGATATCATGGATCTAAAAAAAAACTTTGATATCTCTAACTTAGTCATGATAGCAGCTGGGACTGATTCCCAATACATGTTATGAGCCCTACCATAACGCTCAAGAGCTTTGTTTAAAATGTTGTCATTAACTTTTTGGAGTCAACTCTGTTTACCTGTTAACAAAAAGCCTCATAAACCACTAAGTGGATTTTTATAACAATAATAATAATAATAAATAATTAATGGAACTAATCAGAGACTAATCAGGTATCAGATGGATATCTACAACTGAAAAGGCTTTAGAGGCAATTCAATCCAATATGACATAAACAGCCAACACAGTTTAGAAAACACAAAAATGACAATAATTCAGTCAATTTAACAGATATTGTGCTACAACTGGGTGTACCTGACAGACAGTCACATTCCATACTCCGAGTCTTACTCATCTAACAAAATATTTGCTTATTACTTTATCATTAATTGGTGGAGTCAACTATATCTTTTAACAAAATTTCTAATGAACCACTGGACAGATTCAATGAAGCTTTCAGAAAGTAATCACTGGATGTACATCTAGAACTGGTTTACTTTTGTATTCAATCCAGTTCAAGATGGCTGCCACAGTTAATCAACTTTAGCCAACACAGAAATGGCTAAAACTCAGTAAAATGTACAGATATTGTATCAAAATTTGATGTGAATATAGTTGAGTCGTTCACTGCACATATTGAGTGTGACATCTCCCAACATTGCATGTAATTGTTTACAACATTATTTACAAGTTTTGAACAAAATGGTCAAAACCTTGTCATTTCTCAACATAAATTATCTTAGTTTAAAACTGGGATAAAAGGTGGTGGAGGATCTGGATTCCTTCACGGAATGCTGGTGGTCCTTTAATTTAATCTTGTTTTTAATGTTTCCTTTTTATTTCTCAAGCAACTGTTGACTGAATTATTAATTTCAATTATAACATTTTACATTAAAATGCAGATGCTTTCAGTACAGTGTGCTATCCAGAATCTGCCATGCATGTTGTAATAAATCACTGGGAGAACCCACATCAACAACTCTACTCTGAGCTCAAAGTATTAATCACTGGAGGACATATTATTATCCGTCCTCCATCCATCTTTTGATGGTGATGCTGCAGAGTCCAAACAAATAAAAGCATGTTAGTAACTGTTATCAGAAATGTTCAGTGTCTTTCTCTTTAACTTTAACCCCATTGTGATCTTTAAAAATATTTGTTAGTTTTGTTCATTGCTTTTTTTAAATCTTTATTATTCCTTGTGTATTCTTGGGTTGATTGTACCCAACACCTTTTCCTGTGTTTGTTGTGCAGCATCTCCGACCGTCCCTCCTTTGCACTCAGAGCATTTCAAACCTTGCCACGAGAAGGACTTGGCCTACTGCTTAAATGGTGGAGAATGCTTCGTCATCGAGACACTCAGTGGGCCTCACAAGCACTGCAAGTAAGTAAAAGCCTGCTACTTTCTGCTTTTTTGCTTGCTATTTTCTGGTGGGGGGTGGTTATGGTTTTCAAACATTGCTATGTATTAGAATCTTTCTTGTGGTTTTCGAGGCTTGGTCTGTACTATTAGTTACAGTACATGGATTCAGTGATGACTTACAATTGTGCCTAAAAAGTAAATATATGACAGGGTTTCCCCCAGAAAAGAGGCTAAGCCCGGTGGTAGGCGGCCGTTCACCAGCCGACTGACCATGATTTAGTAAAAAAAATTAATAGAGTTGACAGGAAAGTTGAAAATATGGCTATTTATTAGGTGATATTGTAAGATATTTGTGCCAAATATTTACACAACTACAGTTTTACAAAAAGGCACTTTTGAAATACTTTTTAAAGCAAAAATACAATTGAAATAAATAGAAGTTGTTTGCACCTAATTTGAATCCTAATTTAAGTCACATTTACAAATAAATTAAATTAACATAAATGAAAAAGTGCAAACAAAGCACCAACACACGTCTCACATCAAGGCCAATGAATAACAACACAGAACTGATAAACAGAGAGATGCTGTACTGTACTGTGCTTCTTGTGGCACAGGCTGCATGTTGGATCACTACACAAAACATATCTAATGATGAATTTAATAGCATCATTTTACTGTTAAACAAGGATAAATTAGCACGCATCATATTAATATTTCCATTAAGTACAAAACATGCTTACCGTATTCAGTCTTGTATTTGGTGATCAACGCGGCAAGTTTGATGCAAGTGGAAAAAAAAAACGTGTATAAAAAATGACATATTTTACAATAAACAAGCAGAGCTTAGCCTGGGGGTAGCAAAAGCCTGGTGGCCCACCAGGATTATGATACACTGGGGGAAACCCTGTATGAATAACAGAAAGTTCTGACATTTCTGTTGTGGGATTTTCCACACATTGGCTGTTGATTCAGATGCTCACAGTTTCATATTTACTTGCATTTTCTCATGTTTGCAGACTGTCACTAGTAAGCCATAGTATGAAGATATGGGACAGAGTCTAACCATGTTAAGAAGTGAGGTGACAGTCAGTGATCAGCTGTAGGGATGCAAAATTCTGGGAATTTAGAGATTTTGAAGTTGGAAAGTTTACATGTAAATTATTAGGAATTTATGAGAATAAATGGTTTTTAACCTGGAATTTAAAATATTGAAAGCTATCCCTGAGAAGACAATTTTTAAAAATAGTTGGAGAAATTTTATTTTAGCATAATCTTGACTAAAGCAAGCATATTTCATTGCTGTACTATCCAATATGAGTTACCACACCCTAGATAATTATAAATTATGCCACCTGGACATGTAGGCACAGATGGAACTAGTAACATGTAAAAAGTTTATTTCAGACTTGTAAAAGAATGTTGTTGTGAATTGCAATTTACTAAAATATGTTTTGTTTTTTTGTAGATAAAATAACTAAAAAAGCCAAAATAATAATTAAATAACACATAACTTTGTTCGAAGTTGTGAGTGAAAAATTTACTGTTTTTGTATTTAAATTTTGACATTTCAATCATTTTTATTTCATGCAATTCTCTGATTTTTTTTGTTCTGTTTTAATATGAATATAATGACAAAAACATGAGAAGACATCATATAAAGTGAATATTTTTGTTTAGAATTAGAAGAATGAATTAAGAAAAGGATTACAACAACAACAAAAAGAAGAACTGTAAATTGTTCCACATCTATTGTTCTCAATTTTTTAATCAATTGTTCACTAAACATTCTGTTGTGATACAGTATTGTCAAATATTCAAATTGGGACATTAAATTAGTTACTTTTATAAACTTTGGATGAAACTCATTATTTGCCCATGACAAGGGGGTGTTTGTGGCTCAGTGGTTAGAGCAGTCATCCTCTAACTGGACAGCTGGATGCCACATGTCGAGGTGTCCCCAGGCAAGACACTGAACCCCTCACTGCCTCTGATGTGTGTCCCATTGGTGTATGAATGTGATCTAAGGCACTGATTAGTCTCTATAAAATGATTTATTCAGGTTAGTTTTGTAGAGATGTAATAGAGTGCTGTATGAATGTGTGTGGATGGGTAAATGAGGCCACAGATTGTGATGTAAAGTGTTTTGAGTGGCCTGATTGGCTTGAAAGGTGCTATATAAAAACAGTCTATCTACCATTTGCATTATCTGCCAATGACAAAACAAAATACAGTGTTTCCAAAGTTTCTGGCCTTGGGGGGTGAGTAGGGTTTTGGGGAATGGTGATAGGGTGGAGTGTTAGGTTTGTCAGATGTGGTAAGGGATTGGCTGGGTGGAACAGCGGTACAGTGGTTAGAGCTATCACCTCCCAGCAAGAAGGTTGCAGGATGGGGCCTTTCTGGGTGGAGTTTGCATGTGCTCACTTTTACTCTTGGGATCAATGACACAAAGAATCTGAGTTTACGCTTTGCTTTTATTAACAGCAATTTACATTTGCAATTGCTGCCAGTTTTATGTATGCATGTGTGTACACATGTTAGGTGTATGTTTGAGATTAGGTGTTGGTCCAGGTCTTCGCTAACCTTTTGTCAGGTGTCTGTGAAGTCCATAGTCTGACACATGACAGCAGTTTGGCTGGTGTAGGACTCTGCTGTTGTTTTATGGCTCAGCAAAGATCTATGTGCTTTATTTGTTTTTATCAGCAACAATTTCTGTGAAAATGTAATCTTATGATAATAAAAAAGACCAATGACAAGATGCAGTTAAAAATGATTTTAAGAAAAAATAATCGTTTTAAGAAAAATTGCATGAGTCAGTCGGCAGCTGCGGAAAGACCCAAGAATAAAAAGGGAACAATCGGCACTCATTTGTTGAATAAAGCAACTTCTTAATGGCCCTAAATGTGAAATGTGAAATATGGATTCTACTTTCATTTTAAGACCTTCTTGGATATTGCTGGGGCAAATGATAAAAATAGTTAAACTTTTGATTGGGATATGACAGAGTTTGTTTAAATCACCACAAGTTCAAATTAATTCCTGTAAATTCCATTAATTTCTGTGGAAAGTTTTCAATTTGGAATCTTTCCAAAATTCTCTAGTTTTACTGCACATGTGAAGTTTCTACACGGTTTACGGAAATTTACCGGAAACGTTCTGCCCCTTTCCAACCTTAATCTTTAGTATGGTTTCATTCCCAAAAAGAGCACCACAGAGGCAACGTTTCATTTGAGTGTTGATTGAGATTTATAAAAGTCAGCAGAATCAAGCCAGAAATCATGTGTCTGAATGAGAGGGAGACTGGTGGAACAATGAGGCTGAAAGGAGTAAAGTTACTGAAAGTGAATGAGAAGTAGCACAGATGTAAGACAGTCTAAGATGTGCTATTGCCCTTTAAGTTGTGTAACTTTAATGTGCATCACTTTAAGTCACATTAGAATTTGGTTTTGTTCTAATTTCATCTTTGGTTAAAGTCTGCCATAAAAAAGAAACAAGAAATCATTAAACAATACTCAAATCAGTGTTACCAGCACATACCTTTAAGTTACTCTAGACTCAAAATGACAAGAAATAGCCAGACAGCTTTATGATTGTGCACATATTCATTTTAATGCCACTCAGTATAACTTCAAAAGCAGTTGTTTGCTTTTCATGCTGAGAGTTAAAGGCAGAACAAACAGATAATGAAGAAAGGATATTTTGATTTTGTTTTATGAATTAAATCTTTACTTTTATCATTGAATTTCAATATGTAACAGTAGCAAAGTACTTTTTAAAAATTGCATGTTGCAACTTGTTTAATACTTGTTTATTACATTAAACAAGTGAAACTTAAAACATCACTAGTTGGGATGAGACTTGAGTCTGTTTGTCATTTGAGCTGCTCTATAATTCAGCCGCTCCAACATCTAAAAGCAGATGTCATTGCATGTAAATGTTATGAAGCAAATCCTTTTGTATTTTACTAAATGCTCACACTCTGTATTACTTGATGCATTTGTTTTTATGTCCATTAGTGTGAAACTAACGTTGCATCTAGGAACATGGAAGGTTTTTTAGTGCTGTTGTCCAGGTCTTGTTCTGACATGTCTTTTTGTTCCTCTTCTACAAAATACACTAATAATGTGTCCCATTCAAGAAACTCTGTATTTAGTATTACAAAAAACAGATAATGTCAGCAGCATAATTGCTCTTTTATTTAATTTTGTTTCTAAACTCTTTTGTGTTACTTGTAAAGAGTATTAACATGCTAGCAAACACTAATAACCTACTTGTGATTTGGTAAGATTCTTTTAATTGAGGCCTTTTTTACATGGAAACACTGTTTTTTCCAAAACTGTTTCTTTTGGTGTAATTTCTAAAGATGTCAAGCATGCACATAAAGCTTGCAAGTTGGGTCAGAACCATAGACTGTATAAATTATACGGTGCAATCTGTGGTTCGAACTGTAAGAAGAAGAAGAAGCAAAAGATGAGTATGGCAAACACAAGAGCAGAAACTGAATCCTTTTTGTAAACTGATGACAAAGCTGAACGTCTACTTCATTTCACATTAAACTTCAAGACTTCAAGATTCAGAAGACTGGAAGTCTTATCAGTCTACATATGTGGACATGGTGGATGATTTCAGGCACAGTATCCAATGAAGAATTGCCAGAGGGAAGGGTTTTTGTCATGATGTTCAAAGCATTTCAAGATTGAAACTGGGTTTCAAAAAAGACTTTTCTGGGGTTCCTAAAATGCTGTTGCTATGTGGATGCAAGGCTGAACCCATCAAAAAATGGATTCTTTTTTTTTTTTTTTTTAATGCCATTCCCACCTGCACAGGCCTTAAAACATTTTCTTTTTGTGTTATCCTTTCTGTGTTTACACAGAAGTTCAAGAGTCTGACTTCCGAGGCTGACAATCAAATGGTGAGATGGCAAAATGTAATCCAACACTACCAAACCAACTTCTTTAGCCAAAACATCCCCCAACTCATCATTAGTTAGACTCCTGAAACGGAGAGCTGCTATGGGCTCCAAATTGACAAGTTCTGGTTTTGGTTTGAGATTCTGGTGTGAAAATCTGTGTTTCTGAATGCTGTTACAAGATCTCTTCAAGTGAAGGTTTTCTGTTGTTGATCGTGTTGCAGTCATGTGTGTATTCATGTGTGCTGCCATTGTGCGTACAACTGTGTGTGTATGTGCCTCAGCTGTCCTAGATTTGAGATGAGAGCTCATGGGCACTAAGCCCGCTCAAATATGGTGCCCTTTACTAATTAAGTCCCAGAACAACTTCTTCCAAAAACCTAACCTCGGGACTTCCAGGCGACCTGTTTTTGAAGAGAATGTTGTGCTTTCTTCCAGCTATGATTGCATGTCTGTGTTCATGAAGTTTGTGTTTTAGCAACGAAAGACTTACTGATCTGAAAATTATAAACAACGTCAAACAAGTTGGAGTGACTATTGTGTGTCTAAAGACATGCACTCAAATAAATTCTATTTATGAACACAAGAAGCCAAATCAATGGAAAAAATCTGTTTCTACAAGAAATATTTTGTTATGCCTCTGTGGTCAGATAGTGTAAGACAAAACAAGCTGCCACACGGTTCACTTGCCTGCTGCTAGCAAGTAAGTAATCAGAGCCCAGATACAACTTTATTTTAAATTGCAATGTGTGCAACTTTAGGTACTCACACAGCATGTAGTCATAAATCATGGCTGGCACATGGACTATGCTCATGGACACACAGGAACCAGGTGACAAATTCATGTAGCTCTTTCGGTGTTTTGAAAAAAACAGAGGAAGAAAATGAAGGAGCTTTACCAGGTAAAAGACCCTAAGTCCAGCCGTTTTTGTTTTAAGAAAGAAAACTGAAGGTTTAATTAAGGTTTTAAGGTTTATTTAAGTACATTTATCAGATTTTAGAAGTCTACTGTACCATTTAAAAAACAAACAAAAAACACTTTATTTGCCCCCTTTTACAATACTTGGGATAGATATTTTCTACAGCTTTTGCACTACAGTAGGAGTTAAAATTTTGTTTTTAGGATGCATTGCTTTGTGGACATAGAAGATTCTGGATCAATCTTCAAACATCAAAATAGATTTTGTTTATTTTTGTCTTTGCTACCACTTTAAGAGAGTCAACAGAGCAGTGGCAGTGTGGTTCAATTCATCCTAATAGAGTTACTGCAGCTTCCTATAGTAGAAACATGCTGCAATAAAGCTTTGTCTTTTGGTATATTTATCATCTTTTTTTGTGTAACCTGGAAAAAATATATCTTCAGGTGTGTAAAATTAAGAGGCATGTAGACTGATTCTACAAACATTTCTGGAAGAATGGGTCGCTCTCAGGAGCTCAGGGAATTCCAGCATTGTATCGTGGTAGGATGTCACAGTGGTGAAATTTCCTGGCTACTAAACATTCCACAGTCAGCTGTTATTGGTATTATAATAAAGTGAGAGTGATTAGAAATGACAGCAACTCTGTCACACAAAGTGGTAAGCCATGTAAAATGACAGAGTGGGCTCAGCTGATGCTGAGGTGCATAGATATTCAGTTCAGTTTATTGCTCTTTTTTTACATATATAAGAAGTTTATTCCTAGTTTCATAGCAGTGCTATGGCTCACAGATAGGAACTAACTCCATAAGTCTATAGTTTGTTTTATTTACAATTTGAAACCTAAAACAATTGTGATACACATTTATTTCAGTCAAGCGAAGTAGACCAAAACGATAAAATAAACTGGATGTGGGGGCATTATATTTGGACAGAGACACGGCGCTTATTAATTTCTTTTGAAGGCCTACAAGTTTCCATAAATAACTTGGATAAGTATTACACCATATACCGTTACAATAATTAAAATGTGCTTCGATTAGAGTTTTATACATTGTTAAAAGTGTGGATAAAGGGAAGTTATATCTTAATTTAAAAACCAACCAACATATTTAGACAAATTTATTAGAAGGTGCTCAATATGTAATTTAAAATTTAATGACTCATCTATATGGACCCCAAGAAAGTTAGTAGAACTTACTCTATTTATATAGATCACAGAGGTTGCTAACATTCTACAGAGTCAATAGCTACAGACCTCCAAACTTCATGTGGCCTCAGATTAGCTCAAGAACAGTGAGAGCTTCATGGAATGGGTCTAAATGGTTCAGCAGCTGCATCCAAGCCTTGCATCACCGAGTGCAATGCAAAGCGTCAAATGCAGTCTGTACTGGTGGTGTAAAACCATACCACTGGAGTCTAGACCACTGGAGAAATGTTCTCTGGAGTGACAAATCCTGCTTTTTTGTCTCACAATCTGGTGGACATGTCTGGGTTTGGCAGTTGACAGGTGAATGGTACTTGTCTGATTGCATTTTGCCAAGTGTAAAGTTTGGTGGAGGGAGGATTATGATGTGGGGTTTGTCTTTCAGTAGTTGGGCTCAGCTGCTTAGTTCCAGTGAAAGGAACTCTTAATTCTTCAGCATACCAAGACATTTTGGACAATTTCATGCTCCCAACTGTGGGAACAGTTTGGGATGGCCTCTTTCTGTTTCAACATGACTGTGCACCAGGGCACAAAGCAAGGTCCATAATGACATGGATGAGTGAGTTTGGTGTGGAAGAACTTGACTGGCCTGTGCAGAGTCCTGACCTCAACCCGATGGAACACCTTTGGGATGAATTAGAGCAGAGACTGTGAGCCAGGTCTTCTTGATCAACATCAGTCTGACCTCACAAATGAGCTTCTGGAAGACTGGTCAAAAATTCCCAGTTTAGTAGTTTAGATGGGGCTTATGGATAAAAAACATATTTTTAAATAATCAGATTAAACTAGAAAATCAACATAATTGTTGCACTAATATTCAATTAATGGCTTCAGTCAAGTACGTTTAATCAGTAGTGAAGTGAATTGAAGAGAAATTTATTTATATAGCACATTTCAGCAGCAAGGCGATCCAAAGTGCTTTACAACACAGAAACAACAACAGAATCAAATACAGAAATAAAAAACATCAATCAGGTAATTTTAGCTTATAGTAAGTTTGGCATAACTATAACAGGTAATTTGAATAAACTAACTAACATGAATAAACTTTCCTCTAAGAGGAACCATTTAAAAATATCAAGAATACCAATCAATAGTCAGTTGTTTTCAGATTATAGTTCAGGAAGTCGGAAGAAATTAACACATCTTATCTAAGTACTATTTTTTGATGACATTTGAAAAAAGACAAACAAAAGACAAAGAGGAAATGAATGGAAAACAAAAAACTTAGATGCAATGTAAGTGGACAAAGAGAGTGAAATGGAGGAGGACTGTTGCCCTCCTCACCTGCTCGCATATGTTGCCATGACAGCATAATCTGAGGACTATTTTAGCTGTTAAAAAGCAGAGGTTTGCGATGTATACTGCAATGGCTGTCATCACACTGTCTGTGAATGTTAATGTGTGTGCTGAGTTAGAGGTGAGAAAAATATGTACCAGGTTGAACTTTACTGCTTCATTGTGTGGCAATGAGGTTTAAAGGAATAAAAAAATGTCATGAACTATAGTAGTTGAGTTAAATCTTAAAATTAAAAAGGTATAACACATGTTTGTGGTTTATTTTGTTTATATCAGTCAGTTCAGAAGAGGTCAGCTTCAGTTAGCTGAGGGAGCAAGGTATTTATTCAGTCATTTCAGAATCAAACTTCAAATAAATCCCATTTATTTTATGTTCAGGAATTAATTGATGTCTTTTAAGGCATTCATTTCGGGTTTTTTTGTTGTTGTTGTTGCCATTTCATTCTATTTAGCATCAAATACCCCAAATAAGTCATTTATATTACTCAACAAAAACTGAAAAAAATGCATGGTAAATACTGAATGACTACTGAATAAGCTAGAACTGATTTGTAAAAGGTAAAAGAAGCAGAACAAGGACTAAAATGAGCAGAAAAAAGCTAAAAGCAGCAGATCTTAAGCTAAAAAGTAAATGCTAAAATCATTAGAACAGTAGCAAAAATTAGCAAAACTGGTACAGATCATCTAAGTAGTAAAACAGTACCTAAAACTAGAAGAACCATTTAAAAAACAATAGATGCCCAAATTAGGCAAACAGGAGCTAAAATTAGCAAAACTGTAGCTAATAAAATAAAAGGAGAAGAATACTTACCAAATGCTACAAGTAGCACAATGGTAGCTAAAAGCAAAAAGTGCTTTAAGAAGACAAAAACGGAGCAAGTATACTGAAGCAAATTTGAAAGAGTATAATGTCTTGAAGGCAGGCAAAGAATCACAATGTCTTCAGTGCGGACATTTAAAAAATAAACTTAGATATTTTGAAAAGCATAAAAGAGGGAAAAAAGTCATACCACATTTATAACTAATCAATCTGTATGTTTTGATATATAAATGGTCAAAATAGTACAAAATATGTGAAAGTACTTTGATGGCAAAAAAACAATACAGGAAACTATAAAAAGGAAAACAATACTGTGAATGATGACACTATTAAAATTACCTTTATAGGAAGAAAAACAAAATGCAGTGCCATTCAGTACGCATGTTGTTAGACTGTTTTATTTTCATCAACAACAACAACAGCAAAAAGACCAATTTCTCCATCTGCACAAGATCAATGTCTAATCTTATTCACTTTGTGCTTGAAACAAATTGAGACAAATCAGGTTGTAAAGGTGCTATTAGTTTAGACATTTAATGGGAATGGATTAAACCAGTTTTTGTCCCTATTTGTCACTAAATTAATCATTTTTATGCCTGAGAGGAAACTTGATCTTTTTAGCAGTGAAAGTGTCATATTTCATGCATCAAGTGGTTGTAAAATAGGTGCAGATTGTCCCCCTGAGCGCTGTTTAGTGGTGTCGGTGTGTTTGTAAAGCTTGAGGGATGGCTGCAGAGTCTGGTAGGAGATGAGGGAGTCATGAGAACAGCTCATCCTCTCACACCCAGACGCACGTACTGCACACGTTGCTTCGGGCAACACAGTCAGGCATTCAATCATTAGTGCTCAGCTAACCAGTAAATTACTCAGTGTGCTAAGATAATACTTTTTTCAGACGATGGCAAGAGGCCAAGGCTTTTAGTTAAAATGTATGCAACGCTGAAATTTATTAATTACTTTTCAGCTCAGCAAAATTTTTCTCAGAGATTTTTTGGTGTCATTACTGGCTCAAGTAATTATTGTTTAAATATCCCCCATACTTTATAAGAACAAATACTTTCTCTATCCTTAATAATGCTCCAAAAGGTGAAGGTGAACGATAATGTTTCTGCCCGTGTCTGTTACCAAAATATCACTTAAACCAGTGGACAAATTTTAACAAAACCTGTAAAAACCCTATACATCTACAACTGGTTAATTTTTAGAGTCAACCCAATTCATGGCTGCCACAGATAACTGATCCTAAACAACAAAAATGGCTATAATTCAGTTAGTTTTACAGACACTGAGCTAAAATTTGGTGTTGTAGTAGCTGAGAGTTATTCACATATCACTTGAGAATGTTGATTATGTTATTTTTAAGGGTTGACTTGTAAAACTGTGACATGAAAGATGATGGGCGATATGCATTCCTTCAAGGAATGCTAGGCCTTTAAATTTATTTGCTTTCATACAGAGAACAAAAGAAAGTGTCTCTCTGCGTAAAAATTCTGATTGTTGTAGTCACTGTATTGAGCCAAAGCATCACAGAAAGTTAGCTTTACCTCTGCAAACACGGTATTGTTTTTTTTATTTATTTTTATTTGCCTTCAGTGGTGGAATGAAATTGATTCCTGGCCAGCTCAATGTTTATTTTCTTCCACAAGACTGAGCCAGCAGCAGGATGTTCCTCAGTCCAGTTAGCTAAGCCTTTCTCATTAGCCTCTGTCTAAAGGCTATTCCAAAGTGACAGGCCAGCATTCTCACCTGGAAAGTGAATAAAATAGTGGGTTTGGAAGGAAATCCTCACAAAGTCTCCACCAGTAAGTTCTTCACAGAGGGGTAACTTAAAAACTCACACAACTTCAAGGCTAATATATTTTTTGTTTTATTTTTTTTGTTGTTGTTTTGTTTCCCCCCCAATACTTACACACAGGTGACCTCTTACAGTTGAGGTCTATTTTAGGGAAAACAAAAAATATTTCCAGCAGTGATAGATAATAAAAGCCCATTTATTCTCACCTAACAGAGATAAATGTTTGACGTGGCATGCATTCATAAAACTTATTGATGAAAAGTAAAAATGATGAAGGTTAAACACACTGATTACTAAGTTGGAGGACAGAAGGTTTTGTATCAATAATGTAATTTTATTCCTCCCACAAAGACAGAGGAGTTAATTAGGTACTTCTTCTCCCTCATTACTTCTTCGTCACCCATCATGTTTTACAGTTTTTAACATTTTGAGAGATTTGTTAAAGCAAAAGTTTACCTGAAATAAAAAGAAAACAAATTCAACAGGGTTTCCCCCCCAGTGTATTATAAGCCTGTCGGGCCGCCAGGATTTCCCTCCCCCACCGCCAGGCTAAGCTCCGCTTGTTTATTGTAAAATACTTTTTCCACCTGCATCAACTTGACGCGTTGATCACCGCATGAGGGTGCGTGCGCCACCAGGGACGCAATCGCGCTGTCCCCGCCCCTGCGCGAATGCCCAGTGCTGTGTCACGTTAATTTAATTTATCTGTAAATGTGACTTAAATTAGGATTCAAATTAGATGCAAACAATTTGTATTTATTTTATTTGTATTTTTGTTTAAAAAAGTATTTCAGAAGTGCCTTTTTGTAAAACTGTAGTTGTGTAAATATTTGACACAAATATCTTACAATATCACAAAATAAATAGCCATATTTTCAACTTTCCTGTCAACTTTAATCATTTTCTTTACTAAATCCTGGTCAGCCGGCAGTCGGCCGGCGATCGGCCACCTTCCACCAGGCTTAGCCTCTTTTCTGGGGGAAACCTTGTTCATATTAAGTTTGCATTAAATCTGCCTTCAGTCATTTGTCAAGCATTTTTGCATTTTCTTGTAGAAACAATAAACCCATTTAACAACGAACAAATGACTTGAAATATTATTACAAATAAAGACCAAGAACTTCTTGAAGGAATGCACATCACCATCCATCTTTCATGACAGAAATCTCACACTCAAAGTGTGTGTTGAGGATGACATCAAATTTTAGCTTAATATCTGTAAAACTGACTGTGTTATAGCAATTTTTGTGCTGGCTAATGTTGATTAGCTGTGAGGACCATCTGGAATTGGGTTGACTCCAAAAGTTAATCAGTTGTAGATGTGCATCTAATGATTAGTTTCTGAAGGTTTCATTAAAATCTGTCCAGTGGTTCATTAGACAAAACAGGTCGACTCAAACATCCACCCAGCTGCTTTTCTGTTCAGGGTTGCAGAGGAATCGGTGCGTACCTTCAGAGGTCATTGTGCAAACCCATTCGTAACCCCTTGACTGTGTTTTCTAAAGTCAGTTAACAGTTTGCTAACACAGACTTGAGTTGACAGAGTGGACTTCAAATCGTTATACAACTTTTTCAAATCTGGGATTGTTCAAACTGCAGAAAGACCCAGAGTATTTGGTTGCTGTACAAAATGAAAATATTTTTTTGTTTTTCTTACTTACTCATTCTTTCCATTTGATCTGGTTTGTTTCTTTCTTTTTCCTTTGTCTGTTTTCTCTCACTTCTCTGTTGCTTTGTTGATATTTCTAAACCCCCATTGCCATCTGTGAGATAATAACGGGACACCAGTGGGAGTTCGACGGGTGTCTCTCTGACAGTAATAAACAAGGCCGATGTCACGGCATGATTTCCAAGAGCGAGGGAAATTAAACAGATAACAAGATGCATATTGTGGCTAGAAGGTGCTGTTTTTTGCAAGCAAATTTTCCAAGATGCACAAAGCAAGACTTTATTGTGCACGAAAAGCAAAAGAGAAAGTGAGAAGGAAACAGACAAGATAAATATAACCTCTTTTTTATTTTTTGGAAAAAAGATTACTCGGAGGAATTGATTAGTGTGAGCAGTGGTGGCCAAACTTCATGCCACTGTGTGCTGATTTAATTAGCACACAATGAAGAATTGATGAACTGTTTTGCAGTTTAATCATGGTTAAAGACAGAGCAGTACAGTACTATCCAGTTATTTCACCATTCCACAATGTTTAGTGCTTAAAGTACAGGGAGAAATGTAACAGCAGCTTGTTTTTCCTGTTTGTGCTTGTGTGTATTTGTATTTAGCATTCACAAAATATCTTATAAAACTGGACAAATTTTATTGACACTTGCAGTAAGTAATTATTGGATGTACATTTACAGTTTGTTAATCTTTGGAGCCAACTCAGTTCAAGATGGTTGCCACAACCAACTGACCTTAAAAAACATAAAAAAGGCCTCAACTTAAATTTGGTATGGTAGTAGCTGAGACCCAACCCAAACACATTTTCTTAGTTTTAACATATTCAAATTTAGCCATTAACTATTTAAAGCCTGTCTTTTAACAGAATTTCTCATAAATGGAGTTCAGTGAAATTCTCAGGAAATAATCACTGGAGAGACAACTTAAACTATGTTGATGTAGAGTTCAATGCATTAAATGCATGAAGGGTATCTTCCTCTTATCGTTGTCTGAACATGACAAAATAACTCAGTTTTACAGTTCTTTTTGTGTTTATTTAATTTTTAAACTAAATGCAAAGTTGCTGTGTGTTTTCCTTCAGTAATAAATCTGTTTGTTGTTTAATGCTGCAACGAGGTGGTTGCACAGACCATATATCATCCCTTCAACATATTTTTGAGCTGCAAGGTTGGCTTACCTTTTCACATGTTGATTGTTTGAGCTCTGTTTCACCTCGCTTCGCAGCACAAAGGCGCATCAGAGGTGGGCTAACTTCAACCCCCTTGCCGCCATTCAGAAATCACACAGAGGCAGCCAGAAAGCGTCTAAACTCCGACTTTGAATGAGCTTACAGTGTAACATGACACTTTTCTCAAAGCCTCAAATAACTAATTAAAGCTAAACATATTTTAAAAATTCATATTTGAACATAAAGCAGCCAGGTAAGAGTTATGTGAATTAACAAAAATCAACACCTGAAAAAAGTTATTGGAAGTGTGTTTTTATTTTTTAGGTAGAAAAATTACCCATTTGTTTACATGTACGAGCAGGACAGCCAGCCAATGTGGGCCTCGTTCATTGTGGCTTCAACTTCTAGCTTCCAATCCTGTCTCTCATTGTGGTATATCTCAAAGGTCATAACATGTAGCCTACTTAAAGTTCCACGAATTGCATGAGATGATTACTTAAAACTTCAGCATTAACGAGATATGTCTACAAATGGTTAACTTTTGGAGTTAATTCAATTCAAGATGGCTGCCATAAGCTAATCAACATTAGCCAGAACAAAAATGACTATAACTCAGTCAGTCTTGCAAATTCTGAGCTAAAATTTGATACACAAGTAGCTAAGAGTCATTCCCAATTCTAAGAGTTCTGAGATATCGCAGTTTTGCATTAGACTGCACATAACATTATTTTTAGGGTTTGACTAGAATGGCTGTAACTCTGTCATTTGTCAACATACACTGAACAAAAATATAAAAGCAACACTTGTTTTTGCTCCTATTTTTCATGAGCTGAACTCAAACATCTAAAACTTTTTCTGAGTACACAATTGGCCTTTTTTCTCTCAAATATTGTTCATGCTGTCTAATCAGCATCTTCATACGCCACACCTGTGAGGTGGGTGGATTATCTTGGCAAACGAGAAGTGCTCAGTAACAGATTTACACAAATTTGTGAACAATATCTGAGAGAAAAAGGCCTATTTTGTACATATAAAAAGTCTTAGATTTTTTAGTTCAGCTCATGAAAAGGGGGGGGGGGGCAAAGGTGTTGAGGTAATATTTTTGTTTAGTGTAGTATGATCTTAGTCTAAAACTCTGGCATGAAAGGCATTGGGTGATGTGTATCGCTTTAACAAAGGAAAAGCCTTTAATTCAATTAAATATATATTATATAGACCTTTGGTTCACCTCCAAAGAGAGTTTTTTGTACTGTCAAAAGGCTGTCTAAATTAGATTGGCACTTGTATAAAAATGGAATATTATTGGAATATTAAGAGTGTGAGGATGGTGAGCACTGCTGCTATACAAGAAGCTGCATTGGACAAGCACATTTGTGTTCTATAGAACTGCTGAGAAAAAGAAGAATCTTTGAAAGGGTACATTTGCAGCTTTGTGCAAACAGCTGTTTGGTGTGTTTGAATAAACAATGTGCCATGCAGACTGAATGTCTCTGAAAACCAACAAACAGATAAAGATTTCTTAATCCAACATGGAACAACTCTGCAAACAGAAAGTTGATCACAGAGTAAAAAAAAAAAATCTAAATATGGCGCATAAACAATACATCCTTCTTTACATATCAATGTACTTTGCACGTTGAAACACTTTGGAGAAAATTAGGTCTTGTTTTGCATATTCTAATGGACATTTATCGCCTGCCACTGTAAAGAAAAGGTGGACAATAACTGTTTTCCCTGTTTCTGTGTGTTTGTTTGTCTGTTACCAAAATGTCTCATGAACCACTGAACAAATTTTAAAGAACTTCTCAGGAGGTAATCACTGGATGTATATCTACAACTAATTACTTTTTCAAGCCAAGTGACCAACACACATTCTAAGCACCAACAGAATGTGCAAGATCTTCATTTAAAATTGTGCTATTAACTATTTGGAGGAAACCTTTGGAGTCAATTCAGTTCAAAATAGCTGTTTAACTAATCAATCTGTGAGGTTTGGGGTTTTTCTTTGTTTTTTTGCATCTGTCTTGTTTCATTTTAAGGTTAGTGTTCATGTTTTGTTAGTTATCTTTGTTGGCCTCATTTTGGTGCTGTCTCTGTTTCCTGTGTTTTTGTATCTTCCATTTACCCTCAGTCAACACTTGGTTTTCTGCCACGCCCACCTCCACCTGTGCCTACTTACCTATGATCCTCTGTGCTTAAAACCTGTCCATTTACTCCACTTCTCCGCGGGTTCATTGTTCATTGCTCATTTTTCCTCTCTCTGTTTCTGTCCTGGTTCCGTCCTGGTTCAGTCCTGGTTCAGTCCTGGTTCCGTCCTGGATCAGTCCTGGATCAGTCCTGGTTCCGTCCTGGATCAGTCCTGGTTCAGTCCTGGTTCAGTCCTGGATCAGTCCTGGATCAGTCCTGGTTCCGTCCTGGTTCAGTCCTGGTTCCGTCCTGGTTCAGTCCTGGTTCAGTCCTGGTTCAGTCCTGGTTCTGTCCTGGTTCAGTCCTGGTTCCGTCCTGGTTCCGTCCTGGTTCAATCCTGGTTCGGTCCTGGTTGTTTTCTGTTTCCACCTGTTGTTTATTACGTTAGTTTATGTTTTGTCTTTGCTGCCTCGTCAGCTTTTGTTTTGTTTATCTTTTAGTTTATTGAAATAATTTTCTTTAATTGTGAGTTTGTGCTCTGGGTTCGCCTTTGTCACCACCGATCCTGATACAATCAACTTCTGGCTATAATTCAGTTAATTCTAAAGATACCAAGCTAAAATGTGATAAGAATGATTCACATCACATGCTCTGAGTATGACATCTTGCAATATCAAAAAATTTGACATACCATTATTTTTTTAACTTCTTTAATTTCTTAGCATCTTTGTGAAACTTTGTCATGAAAGGTGATGGACAATATGCATTTCTTCAAGGACTGCTAGCCATTTAAGTATTAAAGAAAATACAAATGTTGGAGCTTTACATGGAAAGCCACTCAGCTGTAGGCTTGTTCCCCTTCAACATCACTGTGTCTGAAAAATATTAAGCTTTTTTAAGAAACATGCTGACCATGAGAGGAGCCAAATTGTTCCACAGTTAGAGCTTTTGTGGTTATAACTTAATTATTAGTTTGCTAGTTTGTGAAGAGCATATGTTTTATGCAGTTTGTATAGATGTAAATGTGTTCTGGTGAATGTGAGTTTTTCTCTTAGGCTCAACAACTTCTTGACTTCTGATCAAATTGTACTCATGTTTTCGTTAGTTTTAATTAGCAAAAATTGACAAGTTTATATGTGCAATTGCATCAGCTCACTTTGTTTGGTAAACAGCACAGGGTATCTAATTAATACTCCTTCGTAAACATACAAATGCAGCGTGTGTTTGTATTTGATCTCTTAGTGGCAATTAATCATTGTAAATATGCTAATTGGTAAATTAAGATACTGTGAATTAATTTGTCTAAGCTTTTCTGAGAAGCTAAATATAGGAACTGTTGTTTGTTGTTTTCTACAGTTTATAGGTTTAACAAAACATACAGATTTAGAAACAAAGTAACAGAATTCAGGCTGTTGAGAACACTTGAAAGGTTGAAGTAATTGTCAAATTTAACTATGTTATGATTAATGCTTCTCAGTCATTAATCAAAGAAGGACTGTTACGAAAAAAAAAAAAAAACTAAACTGGGTTGGCAGGGTTTTATTTTATTTCATTTTTATTTAAGACAGCCAAATATTATACAGTGGGAAATAAGAACAAAAGATAATTTGATTTCTGTACTTATTGAAAAAGATAACCAAAGAAATTTATCTGTAAAAGCTATATATTTATCTGTTTCACTATGAATAGGTTTATAGATCTATTCATAGTGATTTTCTTCTAGTGGAAATGGCATATAGAAGCCCAACAAACATTCAAAAAGTACCTGAAACACTGCATCATCAAAGGTATTAGAGATAATTTCACTCCCTGCTGTGAGTCTGATATGAGTGACAGTCGGGATGTAATTCATCACATAAATCAGTGGAGCATATTAATATTCCAACAACCACACAGTCTGCTCATCCTTAGGTAGCTAATACCCTACAGTACATTTTGTTATAAATGAAATGATTTTTAGAGATGCAACATGCATAAAAAACATAAATGATAAAATTATAAAAAGTCTAGCAGTCTAGCAGTCCTTGAAAGAATTCATATCACCTGCTTCCTTTCATGCCAAAGTCCTAAAGTAAAGTCAACTTTTGCTGAGAAGAGACAAAGTTACAGACGTTTTGGTCAAACCTTGTAAATAATATTATTCACTTTCTCATTCGCCATTGTCACATGCAAAGTATGTGTTGCTACTACCACTAAGTTTTTGCTGTATATTTGTAAAATTAACATAATTATAATCATTTTGTCGTGGTCCTTTATTCTTTCTGTTTTGTTTAGTAGATTTGTTGGGTTTTATTGTTGTTTTGGATTCAGTTTATTTTTTCCTTTTGTTCCTTTTTTTCTTATTTCTGTTTACTGGAATTCCTTGTGTTTAGTTTCCCAGGGTTTTCCTGTGTCACTTTTTTTTCTCATTATCTCAGTCAGTTCTGATTTTCAGTTCTGCTCCTCATTTCTCACCTGTCAATCATTCGTTAATCAGATCAGGTGTCTCCACTTGTAATCACTACTCCCAGCTTACCTAAACTCCCCGCGCTCATTCTATCATCAGTTTGTCATATTGTTCGTTTGCCTGTCTTTTCCCCTAAATGCTCCTTGTGGTTTTGTTACTTTTGTATTAGCCTGCTGCCACATCAACTTTTGGTTTTTAATTGTGTGAATGCTTTTAAGCATTCACACCATTGTTTTCCTGTTTCTCTTTAATTGTGTGAATGCTTTTAAGCATTCACACCATTGTTTTCCTGTTTCTCTTTATTGTGTGAATGCTTTTAAGCATTCACACCATTGTTTTCCTGTTTCTCTTTATTGTGTGAATGCTTTAAAGCATTCACACCATTGTTTTCCTGTTTCTCTTTATT
>NC_051451.1:3101705-3120118 GCF_001649575.2 Kryptolebias marmoratus | reverse complement strand
GATCATTTCAGCTTTTTCCTTTTTGTTGTTTCTGCTTCTTTCAGCTAATTTCGGCTTTGTTCTTCTCATTTTCAGCTTCTTTCAACTAATTTCAGCTTTTTCAACTAATTTCTGCTTCTTTCAGCTTTTGTTCTTCTACCTTATGCCAATCTTCTACAAATCAGTTT
Organism: Kryptolebias marmoratus; assembly: GCF_001649575.2. Classification (NCBI taxonomy): domain Eukaryota; kingdom Metazoa; phylum Chordata; class Actinopteri; order Cyprinodontiformes; family Rivulidae; genus Kryptolebias; species Kryptolebias marmoratus. The sequence continues at coordinate 3,119,951 of NC_051451.1, read as the reverse complement.
CTGTTCCACTTTTTGCATCTTCATTAAACTTCAGCTGTTCAGCATATCTTCAGCCGCTTTCAGCAAAATCATTCAGCAAAATAAGCATTCACACTGCATTTTCGCAGGAAATGCAACTTCTCTATTTATTAGATCCCTTTTCTTTATTGAGTCCTTGAGTCAGTTTGCATTCTTGGGTCCTTGCTCACAATAATCCTTGACACACAGCTTATGTTGATTAGCTGTGGTGACCATCTTGAATTGGGTTGACTCCAAAAGTTCATCAGTTTTAGATGTATAGTTCATTCAGTGATTAATTTCTGAAAATTTCATTTAAATTTGTTGAGTGGTTCATGAGATATTTTGCAGACAAATGAACCTTTTAAATTATGACCTGTTATAACCATTTTTGTGTTTCCTAAGGTCAGATAGCTGTGGTTGACTCTGAAAAGTAGTTGGTTGTAAAAGTTCATCCAGTGATTACTTCCTCAGAGTTTTAAGAGCATTTTTCTACTGGTTTATGAGATATTTTGCTAACAGAAAGTCATGAATTGTCTGGCAACTCTAACTTTTTCTGTAAGAAAGCAAAGGCAGAAAGTAGTGACCTCAGAAAAAATGTTGGGCCATGGGTTGGGCCCACTAAAGTCTGAAGAAATTTCAAGCATTCTCCTCTATAATGATGTACAGATATACACACCATGTGTTGACTGAACAGGAGCACAACACAGCAATGAATGAGACTGAGAGGAGATGGTAAGAGGATGAGACTGGGAAAGAAGTGAGGAAGAAGACATTCAATAATTTGCTGGTGTTCCTAATTAAGGCTTCCCTTTCAAGTTAGCAGGTTTGATGTGGTAATGAGATGCAAATGTATGCAAATGAACCATCCTTTTTCCTCCAAACCAAAGTTTGCCCTCTTCTGCAGGATGTAAAGCTCAGGAAAAATACAAGAACAGAACCAAGAAAATATTTATTGATTTAACATAAATGTATTTATTGAGGTAACTGAAATTTACTGTTTGGGAATTTTTCACCATTAAATGAACTTCAGCACCAGAATGAAATTCATGAGAGGTAAGAAAACAGGCCCAGAGGTTCTTGAAGGAATCACCCGCTGCTTTTCATGATATATATTTAGACTAAGATAAGTGCCGTGGAAAAAAAAATTCTGCCTCAAACTTAAGATATTCTTAAGAGTAAAAATTTATTACACTTGTTGACATGGGAGAGCAAACACATTTTTCAACCAATTCCGAGTACTCTAACTAACAATGTTAAAGTTCCTTTATAAAGTGCAGGCTGGGGCATCTCCTTGTGTCCAATCAGCTGGCTCATCAGAACCATGGGAAGCTCCACAAGACACAATACAGTTGCTGCACCTGCACAATCAGTTTTCTGCATGTCAAAGAGTAGACGCAAAGACCTTTTTTTAATTTCCAAGTCTGAACAAACAAAAAAAATAGATAAACATATTCTTAAAAGTGAGTACATCAAACATCAATAAATAATATAATTTACCATTTTAGAAATAGCAAAGTTATAAGCATCATGGTCAAACTATAAAAGAAACATTATTTGCAATGTCATGCAATATCTCGCATGATCTGTTAGCACTCACAGTAGTAGTGAGTCATCCTCACTACTACTGTGAAAATTCACTGTGGCATTTCCATTTTTGCGCAGGCTTAAGTCGGTAAGCTGCAGCAACAATTTCAGATTGGGTTGATTCCAAACTATAATCAGTTGTGGATGTGAAGTACATCTAATAATTTATTTTTGAGAGTATCATTGAAATTGGTACAGTTGTTTATGAGATATTGTGCTTACAGACAAAAAGAGTTGACTTCAGCATTTAATGCCAAGGTTATAAGCAAACGTCATGTAGCATGTTGCACTCAAAGCATGTGTTGTGGATGATGTTCAGCTATGACTTAGACTGTATATGGATATAGACCTTTGATGAGGGCTGTTGAATCTGGTAAGCTTCAACAATGAGTACTAACACAACCAGTTAGCACTCACGAGTATAAGCTGGAGATTAGTCTAAACTACTCATACACAAAAATGTAGACAATATTTGTAAAATTTGTGTGTTTGCTAAGATTCTTTGCTTCAGTGGCCATCTTGAAGGGGTTGACGCCAAACAATCAGTTAAACAAGTAGATGTACACACAATGATTACTTTCAGAAGGTTATCTTAAATTCTGTTTTGTTGTTAACAGTGCAAACAAATGAACATGCGCACACACAGACATGGGAAAAAAAAAACAAAACTTTATCACGCTTTCACCTTTGGCTGTGGGTAATAATTATACATGAAAAAAAATTGCTGAGAAAAGGAGAAAGACAGATAGAGGGACATGTATTGTAAGCAATAGGGAGGGAATCAAAAAGACAGAATAACTGAAGACAACCTGTGTCTGTAATATTAAACAGGTTTGGAGTCATGGTGCTACCTGGGAGCTATACCAGCCTGCTCGTGGAGTAGTACCCCAAGCTCTGAAATGTCTGTCTCTGACTAACTAGAGGCAGCCCTTAGCTTCTCAAATATGCAAGCACACTTTCAGCATAAGGACTCCTCTGAAAGATACCTAGAAGCTTCACCCATCTGTAACAGGGACAGAACTACATGGTCTATGTACCTGAAACAGTGCTCTGGTCTTTTGGACATTTAATGTTTTGATGTTGAGTAATGAGAATAATCTGGTCGAGGTCACTGTCACACTGACTCTTGAATACAATGACCATTTTGACATTAAGCTCTGTGATTGTCAATTTATTCTACCTTTCTCTAGGAAATATCACAAAAACGTGAACAACCAGAAATCATTGTTGCTCAGTTTTAGATTTGAATTCTGATGTGCAAATTGAGCATTCCTCTGCACGTACTTCTCTTTTTATGTCCACAACTTTTGTTGTGAGTATTTGTGGGGAAAGGGGATCCTTAAACACCATCAAATGGCAAATCATAAGCATTATATTAATAAAAAAAAGTAGGCTCAAAAATGTTTCAATCTAATTCTGAAAGTCCTCACAAGGTGAGATTTGCTGTCAGCCAAACAGTGTCTCTGCTGGTGCAGTTTTCCCACATTTAAAACATGCATTCAGAGGAGAATCTGTCTTTGCTTATATAAATAACTACCGGGGCAAAGTGTGATTCTCAAAGCTTGGTTTCTATTTGTGACATATTTAAGCCCTGTTTACACAACTGTTTTTCAGTGAAAACGGAACATTTCGTTGCGCTTTGGCCATTTGTGTACATGACAACAGCGTTTGGATTTTTTGACACCGAACCTTTTTGAACCTAGGTCTCAGATTGGAACTTTTTGGGTACTCCCTGTTCCATCTTAAAGGAGGCTGCAACGTGTGAAATTGCACATGAGAACTACAGACAACTGCAGTCAATAGTTGTTCTGTGCATGCACAAGTAGGTCAGCAACAGTAAAATGGTGGATAGAAGAGTGCTATTTGTTTTGCTCAGCCTTTTTAATGTCTAGCAGCGACCTAACCTCACTGTCAGTCCAAACAATCGTCTGTGTGTTCACCATTTTGGATATAACTGCATTCATGCTTAAGAGACTGGTGTCTGCATGCATGCACATGTCAGGGCCAGCTAGTAGTCTGGCATAAAAACTAGAATGGATTCAACAGGTACAAAATTACAGTGTAAACATGAAACTTTTTCCCAATCAATATCCAAAAATCTGTAATGTTTCCAGGAGATCTCTCAAGTGTAAACGTAGCCTTAGAGTAAAACTGACTGTCTCCTGAGAGCTGCTGTTATTTGCATATCAGAAGAACGAACAGAGGAAGTTCAGCAGTTTGCTACACTACTGCATTCACAAAACTTGGGCAGGCGTGTAGGGAAAGGTCTGGGCCAAGGGTTCTCAAGCTTATCTTTAAAGGTACATATCTTATTTCTTGAAAAATTCCAAGGTCCTAAACAACTAGCAATAAGCAAGTCCATTTTTTAAAAATTTTGTTTACAACTTACAACCAAAACAAATGTCTCCGTTTGCCTACAATTGATTGATTGCGAAACAAAGCTGCTAACTTTTGACAATAACATATGCTTTAGGTTTAGAAGAAATTTCAACATGAATTTGATTAATTTAATTAGTTTTCAATACTTAACAAAATAAAATCCCTATGTTTCCACACAAGAATAAACATTAAATAAACTGAACGTAAAAACAACAAGACACCGTAACATCAAAATGATTGGAAACAAAAGTTGTCATGAGAGTTAAATACATTGTAACCTAGTGTAAAAAATGGCACTGCAGGCCTTCAGTGAGCTGCCTGAACCTCGACACAAAAGATGTTCTCAGATGGTGTAAACTGCCGTAACTGCTCATTTATCAAGTGGCTGTAATAAGAACTTTGAAATGTGGAGTTTGCATGCGTGGGTTTTCTCCAAACACCCCGGGTTCCTCCCACAGACCAAAACCATGCATGTTAGGTTAATTTGTAACTCTAAATTGTCACTAGGTGTGAGTGAGAGTGTGAATCTTTTTTGTCTAGGGTGTATCCTGTCTTTCTTACAATGGCTGCTGGAGATAGGCAGCGGCTCCCGTGCAACTATGAATGGAAAAGCGAGCAGAAAAAATGGATGTAATGTAAAAATCAATTTTGAGTCACCAGCTAGATTCTAATAGTGTCAGTCCAATGAGATACTACCTGTATTGAAACAGGCTTGCTCCCTACTTTGCTTACCCCTAAGCACTCTGTCTCTCTTTTTAAAATGAATCATCATACTTCACTGAATCATATCAATGTTTTTTAATTCAATGAATATATATGAGGGCTGAATTTGAATTGACAATTTATTTGATATTTGAGTACCATATTTTCCACACTATAGGGTTCACTGCATTATAAAACGCACTGTTAATGAATGGTCCATTTTTAAACTTTTGTCATATATAAAGCACACCGGACTATAAGGCGCTCCATTCAGAATGGATGATTTCTGTGCTCTAGCGGAGCTGGTTCACCTGTATCAGCATTTCTATGATCCCTCTATGAGAGATCACAAAGACAATCAAATGGTTCAAAACTCACAGAAGGAGATTACTGCTGAAGCCAATAAAAGGAGTGTTTATAGACCACAGAGGGAAGAAATATTAGTCCTATGATGGGCAAATCACAACTAATAATACAGTACAACTAACTATCCTTATGTCATTTATGTCCTCAACATTTCATTCGAGGCAGATAAATCAATGAAAGTCAAACTGAATGCTTTAAGTTTAAACATCCTGTCTGTTTCACAGCCAGAAACACAACAGGTCTTCGTCCTGAATACGTGCAGCCATGTTTGGTGTGACAGCCGTCTGCTCTCTTTTTTACTACATTTCCACTGGTTATGCAGAGTGCTGCCCCCTGTCTTTTTGGAGAATACTACACCAGCGTAAGCGTCAAGTATAAATGCCTACAGCGCTCGCTCGGGTCCACTCGCCGAGCGTGGAGCCCTGCACGACACTACAAAGTGCAACTATAACTGAGCCTTAATGCTGCAGGTGCTGCAGCTTTGTAGTTTACCAAAGTCGTACTAAAACACGAGAACTTCTTACATATATAAGGTGCTCCAGATTATAAGGCACACTGTTGTTTTTTGAGAAAACTGAAGGTTTTTAAGTGCGCCTTATAGTCCAGAAAATACAGTAAGTGTGTTGGTGGTAGTAGGAAAGAGTCATCTTCAACACACACACTGAAGTGTGACATCTCTCGACATTGCATGAGTTTGCATATAATGTTATTTTCAAGGTTTGACCAAAACCGGTTTACTCTGGTATGAAAGACGATGGGGGATATGCATTCTTTTAAGGAACGCTAGGCCTTTAATTAAATTAACATTTAATATCTACTTTTAAATTTCCTTCAGTGTACATTTACCTATTCCACACATGGCTTGTCAATTACTCCTCTGACTGTATTTGGCTGTACTGCAGAAGAAAAGTTTCATCAGTAAAAATGGTAAAAATCCCTTTTGTTCATCTTATTTTGAGTTGTGCACTTGATCTTTTACTTCCTGAACAAGATTGTTTACTCTCAGCTTTGCTTGTTGAGCTGAAGTGGAGAGCCAAAGTTTAAATTCTGTTTGCAGGCAGTCAGGAAAAATATCTCTTTTTGCCTGGCTCTCCTGAGCCTGTTGTAAACGTACCAAGAGTTTAACCTGATTATTTTAGACACCTCTAAACATTGAAAAAGTGATTGCTGATTGTTAGCTATTATTTGTGAAAGCCAGTTGTAACGACTTTATTAAAGTGAATGAAAACCTTTTTCTAAAATTTATGATCGCCATATTTATTAGGGCTTGTTTTTTTGTTTGTTTGTTTGTTTGTTTGTTTTTTCCCATAAACTTAGTTGAAACCCTAAGAGCTGTGTTTTACAACATCAAACCTGCTTTGATTTCTTGTTGCAAACTAGAAGTTTTCATCCTATTGGTTTTCACTTTCAACAATTTGGTGTACCAACTGCAGCAAAAATCAACAAAGCACATATTTCCTTTGTTTTCAACAAATTGCATGAGTATTTTACAATTTACAACACTTACAAGAATACATAATTCAAAAGATTATTAAAAAATATATATATATAAAATTGTTATGATCACTTTCTGGGAGTTTCAATAAAATCTGTCCAGTGTTTCATGAGATATTTTGATAACACCACAAGCAAACAAACACACAAACACCTCACATCTCAAGTGTCTGTGTTGGGTAGCAGGCAATAAGAATCTTAGAAAATGTATACAATGTGGAGGAATAAGAATCAGAGTACTTTTTTTGTTATTCTACTTACAGTGCAATGAAATTAAAATTTGCTGCAAGGAAAACGGTGCATCATTAAAGTCAATGGATCACATATAACACAACACGCACAGTACAAAACACACCACATACCATTTATAACACTAAATAGTTAAAAGAGAGAGTAAACGCTTTAGAGAATTAAAAAGTTATTGCACAGAATAAAACAAATATAAATATAATAAAACTGTTTAAAATGTATTGCACGATGAAGATACTTTTCTGTTTAGATTAAAATGGCTTTGCATTTGGTGATCTAATGGTCCAGGCAAAAAACATTTTTTTTTTGTCTATTTAGCCTGCTTTGCAGGCTCCTGCAGCACCTCCCAGAAGGTAGGAAAGCAAACAGATTGTGAGGGGTTTGTGTGCTGTCCTTTCAAATGTCCCTGCCTTTATTTGTCTTTAAATGCTTGAACAACCTTGCCCCACCATATCCATCTGAGCTGCTTCAGCCGTACTGCCCACCTCGATCCCTAAGATCAGCTGATCAGTTACTGCTGACAATCTCTAAAACTAGGCTGAAGCTCAGAGGTGACAGAGCATTTACTGTTGTTGTTCCCAAGCTATGGAACAATTTACCCCTGAGCATCAGACAGGCCTCATCGCTTCCTGTTTTTAAATCTCTGTTAAAAACACACTTTTATTCTTTGGCTTTTAACACACTGTGATTTTGTCTTGTATGGCACCTTAAAACAAACCTGCTGTGAACCTGGTATGTGTATGTTTTGTATGTTTCTTTTCTTGTTGTCTTAATCTATTATTGTCTTATTGTACAGCACTTTGGCTACCCCTGTGGTTTTTAAAAATAAAGGTGATTGATTGATTGATTGATTGATTGATTGATTGATTGATTGATTGATTGATTGGCCTTGTTGAGACACCTGTAGCAAGCTATGTTCTCTAGAGAGGGCAGAGAATAGCCAATCATTTTCTCTGCTGTCCTAGCGACTCTCTGAAAGACCTTCTGGTCAGCAGCAGAACATCCTGCAAACCACACCATGATGCTGTAGACCAGCTGGTAGAATTCTAAAAACATTACCAGCAGACGCTTCCTTTACACTGGCCTTGTGGAGCAATTTTAGAAAGAATAATTGCTGCTGGGACCTTTTAACCACGGCTGTGGTGTTAGCAGTCCATAAGCGGTCCTGTGAGATGGTGGTACCCAAGAACTTAAAGGTGTGGACCCTTCCCACTTTTTCTCCATTTATGAGAAGTGGGGCAGGATCTTCTCTGTGTCTTCTGAAATCCAACATTACCCTCCTTGTCTTTCTCACATTCGGTGACAAATTATTCCTCACACACCATTTAAGCAGTTCTCCAGCCTCATCTCTTTTCTCAGACTCATACCCTCCAGTAATGAGCCCAAAGCCTGTAATGTCTTCAAATCTGATGATTGTATTGGAGGAGTGGATGGGAATACAGTTGTGAGTATAGAATACAGAGTAGAGGGGTCGGCACACAGCCCTGGGGAGAGCCATTGCTGAGTGTATGGGCCAGTGTTGAGTGTTTGTGACAAAGTCTCTTATCCAGATGCCTAGAGTTAGAGGAAAACTCAGGATGTCCAGCTTGTTCACTAGTATGCCAGTGAAGACGATATTGTATTCTGAACTGTAGTCAGTGAACAACATTCTTAAATAAATTTGTGGGTTCTCTAGGTGGCACAGTACAGTATGGAGGGCTGTGTTAATGGTATCTTCTGTGGATCTGTTTGCCCTGTAGGCAAACTGATGAGCATTAAAGCCTGGAGGGAGGAGTGCTTTGATATGCTGAGCTAAAGGTTTTTCAAAGCATTACATTGTAACCGATATAAAGGCTATTGGTCTGTAGTCATTCAGACTACTGACAGATTTCCTTTTAAATACAGGGATAAAAGTAGCAGATTTAAAGCAGGATGGGACAATTGATTGTGCCAGGGAGTTGTTGAAGATCTTTTTGATGTTTTCAGTACTTTACTGAGTACTCCACCTGGCCCTGCTGCTTACTTTCTAATCACTGTATGAAACGCATGTCTCACCTGATATTCCTGCAGGGTGTGTGTGTATGAGATGAGACAGACGGGGGGTAACTATGTGTGACTTTGCTAATTCAAAGAGAGTAAAGAAATGGTTAAGTTCCTCTGCAAGTGAGGAGTTTGGACTGTCACAGGTAGTTTTCCACTAAAGTTGGAGATCTGCTGAAGACCCTGCCACATCTGCCGTAGGTTGTTGTCCCCTATTTCTCTCCTGTATTCCTCTTTAATAGAAATACAAACTGCTTTAATACCTCTTCTCATCTCAGGCCTTGCTATGCTGTACTGAGCCTTGTCTCGAGTCCTGAAGGCAGAGTTGTGTGCTTTCAAAAGAGACTGAACCTCTCCAGTCATCCAGGGTTTGCAGTTGGGACATACCCGGATGTGTTTCTTAACAATCACATTATCTCTGCAATATTTGATATAAGATAGAACACATTCAGTGTATTCCTCTAAGACCCAGTGTTCAAAAATAGACCAATATGTGTGTGCAAAGCAGTCCTGGAGCTGTGTCAGTGATTCTTCTGGCCAGGTGGTTATAGTCTTAATGCTAAATTAGGTTTGCCTCTGGAGAAGAGTGCATGCTGGTAAAAAGAGCAGTAAAAGATGGTATGAAAAACCCATGTATGGTGGCGAGACTACTCTGTAAGCATTCTTAAAATTTGAGTGAAGATGGTTAAGTGTGTTTTTCTCCCTGGTAGCACACTGTACATACTGAACAAATTTGGCGAGCACTGTCTTTACATATGCTTGATTAAAGTCACCAGCTATGATGTGCACACCTTCAGAATAAGATTGTTGTTGGTGAAAGCTGTGCTGACATGAGCATCAGGTGAAATATAAACAGCAGTGATGGTGTTTGGGAGGTAAAAGGATCTTCATTTTACAGTCTTTGCTTCCAGGTTCGGACACCAATGGCTGTATATGTTATTACAGATTTTACACCAGTGGTTATAAACCTAGACATATAGACCCCCACCTCTTGCCCACAACTTATGTCATGCAGGTAGATGGTGCGCCCACCCTGCTAGCTGCACTGCTTTATCCAGTATCTGGGGATGTAGCCATGTATCTGTTTTTATCCATAAGCTACAGTTGTGTATAGTTGAATTTCTAGCGATTTTTAGCTCCACCTTATCTATCTTGCTGACGACGGATCTAGTGTTCGTACGAAGGATGCTTGGTAGCATCGGCTTGAGTAGTAGTTTCCTTAGTGGAGTTAGTAAGCCTGTTTTCACCTGTGCTCACAACTCCTTCTGTGTCCCCACTCCAATTCAGCTACAGTTCAGGTAGATCCTGGTTATCTTGTTATGGCCTGTGGGATGCTGTGAGCTTGATGGAAAGAGCTCATAATCACTGTCCAGTACCACAATCCAATGTCTAACAAGCCAGCCTTACTGTATGCATGTTCATGAAACCACATTCTCACACAATACAACACACAGAATTAGATGACACCGTAATATAAGAGCTAAGAGTCGCTGCATCTTTGCGTACTGCCACTTCATCCAAATAGGGTAATCCACGTACCTTTTTAGAGTGAGTAAAATCTCTGTAGCATGCTCACAATATTGTGCAAAGTTACACTAATTGTCCTAAATTGCACCAGACTAACATTGCTTTCAGAAAACACAATTTATCATTCTGCTTAGTGATGAAATTTTTTTTAATGTATTTAAACTTTTAAAGCTGAATCAAATGAAAAATGAAAACTTACAAGATTTCAAATTGATAAATGCTGAAATGATGATTTGAATTTAATGCATACACTTTGCAGGAATTTCACATTATTCCAAATCAGTGCAGTCTATTATGCATATACTTTAGTATGTTTTTTTATACTAGATTGGATTTATATGTGTATGGGAATACTTTTGCAGGCACTGTATCAGAGAAAGCTTTTAATTATGAGTATGTTTGTGTTTGTAAATACTGGTGGCAGTAAAAAAAAGTAAACATGTGCTGAAGAAATTCAACATAAAGTAACCTTTTTTGAATCGTTTTGCTTTTTTGGTAATCTGCAGCACTGTTTGTGTTCAAGCAAGAAATCAAAAACAAGTTCAAGGTTGAACTGTTGCAGCCCTGCAATGCTTTGCTTTAGGTTGAGATTGGGCGTCTAACTCTGCTCATATTGGCTGTACTGGAGGTTCAATGAGCAACCTGTCAGACAATGTCATATTCTGAAAGCAAACCTTATGTCGACTTGTCAGTTTGTTAGAGGGAAAAAAATTGAGCAGAGGAGGGATGGATGGGTGTGTGTTCAGTACACCTCTCTGATGTGAGAGGAGGAATGAAAAAGCTGAAATATGAGACCTCCTTCTCTGTTTAAAGTTGGCTTCTCTTGTTTGACATAGATGGCTTTCTTCACCCACCATCTCAAACTATTTGTCTTCTCAGTCCAAAATATGAACATTTTGGTCCTTAAAGGAGTGTCCCTTATCCTTAAGGTGTAGGTGCACAGCTGAGTCCTGTCCTGAAGAGCTGGATCTCCTGTGCACTCAGAAGTTGTTGTATGCACAGTCTCTCCCATCTCACCTGAAAAAGCTTGTAACTCCTTCAAAGTGGTCCTTGGTGGTCTCTTTCACTATTCTCCTTTCTGCAGTCACTCAGTTGTGAGGATGACCTGCTATAGGTAGATTTACAAATGTCCTATATTCCTTCCATTTCTCGATGATAGATCTAACATAACTCAAGGGGATGTTTAGGGACTTAGAAATCCTATTGTATCCATTCCCCGATTTCTAATTTTCAACAATATTTTCTCAGACTTAAATTAGGACAGTCACTTTAAAGGGGGTGAATAATTGCACAGTCACCTATTTCACATTGCATACTTTTTAAAATCGGTAATACTCTTTAAAAAAATATTTCACTCTGAGTTTGAAAGTGTTTTATTTTTTTAATTTTTTAGTCATGACAGAAATAAAAGCATAAAACATCCAAGGGAGTGAATACTTTTTATTGGCACTCTATTTTTGTGTTAGCTGAGATTGCTTTGCTGTGATGACTATTTTGAACTGGGCTGATTCCAAAAGCTAATCAGTTGTAAAAGTCAACCTAGTAAATATTTTCTGAAAGTTTCATCAAAATCTGTTCAGTGACTCATGTACTGTTTTGCTAATTAATTACACAGGCATAAACAATAGTGCTCTGACTTTGTGCAATAAATCTCTATTCTGAAAGTGTTAGGATGTTGTGTAAAATAACAAAAACAGAATGCAATAATTTCAGATCACATTGTCACACCCTTTTTGGAGCTGGGGTTGGAGATGAGCTAATAAATAGTTTATTTCCCATCTTAAAATTAAATTTTAATATTATATTTTTAATAACTTAAAAGCATGCTGTCTTCTATATTTAAACTATACAAAAGTTGTTGATCTTTTTTTTTTAATTCTGACTTTGTCTTTTTCTAAAAGACATCAATATTTAGCATTTTAATTTTGGCTACCATGTCAAACATTTGGGCAATTCAATTCAAAAATTAAAAAAAATCTGTCAAATTGTATGGAAGCTTTTATTATAAAATTTATTTAATTTGTCAGTCTCTCAGTATTTAAAAAGCAGCAAACCAAAAGTCAGATAAGAAAGTTATTTGCTTAGAAGTGGGTAACTGTTTCCAAAAATACCCTGCTGGGACTTCTTAACAATTATTTTTCGTATGTGTTTGTATGAACGGAAGCTGTTAGTCTTTTGGGTTTTTATCACACACTGGGGTTTCTTTACGTGTGAATTGTTTGTCTCTTTGGCAGCTTCAGTGTCTAGAACTTGCTGAAAGCTGCGCTCTTCTACTGGACCGATATGAGGTCTGATCTAAATATATATATATATATATATATATATATATATATATATATAAACACACACACATATACATATACACACAAACCTGTGCACCGCCTGAATTGACTACAGTAAAGCCTATGACTCGATGCCCCACACATGGATACTGGAGTTCTTGAAACTGTATAACATCAACTAAGAGCCTTCATTGAAAACACAGTGAGACTGTGGAAGACAACTCTAGAGGCCAATTCAAAGTCAATTGTACTAGTCAGCATCAAATGTGGCAAGATGATGCTGTGTCCCTACTCCTGTTTCGCATAGGCCTGAGCCACTTCGTTGCAAAGAGTGGCTATGGATACAGGTTTCAAAGTGGAACAGTCACCAGTCACATCCTCTATATGGATGACATCAAACTGTATGCAAAAAAGTGAGTGTTACGGCCCTTGGCCTCTAGAAGCTGTGTAGTCTTTGTTTTTTTTCTTTATGCAGATTCAGCTGTGGGAGCACACCCCACTGGTTGGCTACCTGGAAGCTGCAGAGCAACCTGATCGGACCAGCAGGAGATTACAAGCCAAATAGATGACAATGAGATCCACCTGCACCCTATAAAAGGCTCCTGGACTCATTGCTCCAGTGAGACAGTTTTAGGAACAGACTTTGTACAGCTGACCCACCCACTTTGTTTGCTGCAGCCTTTTGTTGACTGTTGTGGGCTAACGTAGTTTGTACTTCCACCCTTTGGCTCTGCTTTAACAGTTTGAGTTACACCTTTGACTTTAGTTCTTCTTACCAAGAAGCTTGTGCTTGGGTGAAGTTTGTTACTGTTTGCTTACATTGTTTTTGAGTTATAATTGCTACTTTGGTTATTTTGTTGATGGGGTTTCACCTCACTCACTTTAGTTTACCAGTAATTTTTGTTAGTCCAAGTTGATTGTTTGTTCAGTTAAAGTATATTCTCAGTCTTTTCTATGGAACCTGTTCTTTGTAATAAATTATTTTTACATTTAACTTTCACTCTGGACACTATTTATGTTACCACCCTGATCCCCTAGACCTGGGGTCGTAACAGTGAGTGAGACATTGACTCAATGATCCACCTCACAAGGATACACATCAAGGGCATTGGTATGTCATTCGGTCATTCATACTTGAAAAGGGCAGCCAGATGGTGTCCAAGAGAGGCAAGGTGATCACAGCTGAAAGAGTTTACCTACCTGAAGGCAACATTACAGATGTCCAGAGCATATACAAATATTTTGGAATCCCACAGGCAAATGGCAACCATGATGAGGCTGCAAGGAAGTCAGCCACAACCAAATACATACAGAAAGTAAGGCAGGTCCTCAAAAGTCCAAGCCATCAACACATATGCAGTGCCAGCCATCAGACACCCTGTTGGTATAATAACCTGGCCAAAGGAGGAGATAGAAGCCACTGACATCAAGACACAAAAGCTCCTCACAATGCATTGTTGGTTTCACCCTAAGTCCAACACCCTGAGAAAAGATACAAAGATGCTCCTGAGAGAGTCCAGCATATAGTAGCAGGATGTAAGATGCAGGCAGGCAAAGTATACATGGAACTCCATAACAAAGTAGATGGAATGGTGTACAGGAACATCTGTATGGACTGGAAGCCCCACAGTCAAAGTGAGAGAATGACAGGGCCAAGATACAATGGGAATTCCGGATTCTTTAACCATAACCAATCAATAAATAAAATTCTCTCTTTCACCACTTTTAATGACAGTGAAGAATATAAGTGTTCAATGTCATTGACAAAATACATCTTGACATTTAAATAGCTAGAAAAAACAACAGCAACAAAAATTCTCTGGAAGGAAAATAAAATCAGTGTTTTCAAAGACTTTGAGAAAAGTTGTTTCAGGACATGTTTACCATTCTGTTGCATCCCCTCTTCTTTTACCAATACTGTTGGAAACCCAATCAGTTTTGAATAATGTGATTTTTTTTCTTATGCATGATATGTATGTATGTGTGTGTGAAAAAAAACAAAACAAAAAAACTTCCATCTTGCCCTGTTTGTTCCACATGGGCGGTTACACTTTCACTTCAAGCACGGGTCCTCTACAAGTGCCTAGGAGCTTGAGGGTTCTATGCAGTATCTTTACAGTTCCAAGGACTGCACTCTTCTGGACAGAGATCTCTGAGGTTGTCCCTGGGATCTGTTGGAGCCACTCTTCCAGTTTGGAGGTTACAGCACTGAGTACTAAGATGACCACTGGCACCACTGAGACTTTGACTCTCTACGACTTTTCTCTTTCTCTTTCAGCTGAGTGTCCACAAGGGGGTACCACAGGACTCAATATTAGGCCCCCTTTTGTTCATTATATACATTATTGAATTATGACAAAATGTGTTGGACGCTAATATTCATTTCTATGCGGGCAACACAATTATTTACTGTTTTGGATCAAACGCTGCTAAAGCTGTTGAGTCTCTGCAAAAGCATTTAATGTGGTCCATCTCTCAATTCTGCAGTTAAAATTGGTATTTAATGCTGACAAGACTAAGTTGTTCAGTCTTGTTATTTACAAACAACAAGAAGGTGCCTCAGATCATCCCCACTGTGACCACACTAAAAGGAAACATCACTGAGGAGGTTCACATGTATAAATATCTTGGTGTCTTGCTTGATGACTGCTTTATCTTTAAGCCACATATGGATGATCTTGTGAAAAAACGTTAACTCAAATTGGGCCTTTTCTTTTGAAACAAATTTCATTTTTCTTTTAAGGTAAAGAAGCAGCTTGTCATAGCAACATTTTTATGTTTTAGATTATGGAGACCTGTTGTATATAAATGCCCCAGATCGATATCTTCAAAAAATTGATACTGTTTATCATGCTTCTCTGAGGTTCGTTACTAACTGTAAAGCCTTGACTCACCATTGTGAAGTGTATTCTCGAGTGGGATGGCCTTTGTCCACCAGGAGGAAGGGTCATTGGTACATTTTCATTTATAAGGCCATCCTTGAGCTGTTGCTGTCATGTTGGATTCTAATTTTCGTACCCACGTGCAGAACACAACTGAGAACACTGGCTTTAATGTGAGAGGTTTATTATAAAGAAATTAAACAGGAAGGTGAGTGATGGTGTTTTGGTCCAGGATCTCTTCTACGGCACACACCAGGTCTCTGAGCACAGGAGGACAGGTCAGTTTAATTCAAGCTCAGCAGGAATCTTCAGAAAACGGAGTCAGATGGAGCTTACGTGGTTGGAAGCTGACGAGATTAGCCCCAGGTGCGCTGGATCAGGAGCTGTAGACCAACTCTCCAGGCAAAACCTCAGGACGCCCTCTGGTGGATAAAAGTGAGATAGCAGCCCCACCATTCCAAAACCCTGGACCCCAACAGTTGCTGTCCTATATTTGTGATTTAATCACATGAAGAACATTTGATTCTTACTCTTTGTGCTCAAATGATCAGTTCTGACTCTTTGTTCCTTTTCTTCGCACAGAATTGGGTAAAAATGGCTTTTGACTCAGCTCCATGGAAGTTGTGTTCTTTGCATGAAACACGTTGCAAAAAGACTGGAAACTGAATTTATCTCACTGAGCACTTTTAAGGCTAGGTTGAAAGCATTTGAGAAAGCTTCTTTAAAGTGTAACCGTTTTCAATCAGTCTTTGTATGGCATTTTAATTGTGTAATTGTTATTGTTCTGTAACCTCGCTGCCTCTTGGCCAAGACTGCCTTGGAAAAGAGGTTTTTAATCTCAATGGGACTTTCCTGGTGAAATGAAGATTAAATAAAAAATAAATAAAATTTAGAAATTGGCTGTAAATTTTCAGATTATTCCTACCCGGATAACACATGAGCAAAACAGTTGAAAGTGATAGGTCTCGCTCACAGATTTTTTTAATGTAGGCTATAAAATGTTTCATTTCATCGGAGTTGAGAAATTAATGAATGCATTTGTCATGTTCTCAGAAGGTTTTCTGACCGACATGCGGAATCAGGACGGAACACAGTCTTAAAAATGAAACCAGTGTATTTTTGCAGAAAGAAAAAGGCAACGGACTGGACTGCTAGGCTGACGGCAGTGTCAGGAAGTGGGAATGGAGGAGGTTAGGGCTAGAAACTGAGTCTTGAGCTGATCTGGTGGTTGGAAGAACGTAAAGGGAACTTACAGATTGGTGGAGGCGTCCTGGCATGGAGGGACAAGCTGGATCCGTGGAGGTAAGTGATTTGTGATCTGATGGGGATTGCATCTCTATTTCCTGAATAGATTGTTGAAACAGGCAGGCAGGAAGAGGCAGGAGGCAACGGAGCTGAGCACAACCCAAAGCTTGGAGAGCTTAAGGTGATTTGAGCAGGGGTAAGGCTGGAGAAGCTGGAACTGGTGGGCTGAGGGAACCATTAAAAACATATAGAGGATGAATGGGTTGTGAGTGTACAGGTAGCCTTGCTAGTACTACATCCACCACCACTGCTTTTTTCTGTATCTTATCTATCACCACAATGTCCGGTTGGTTAGCCATCACCTGTTTGTCAGTCTGTATCTGGAAGTCCCACAGTATCTTAGCCCTGCCATTTGACTCTTTGACTGTGGGACTTCCAGTCCATACTCGGTAGTTCCTATACTCTGATCCAGCCACTTGGTTATGGGGTTCCATGTCTTATTTGCCTGCCTGCATCTTACATCTTACTATTATGTGCTGGACTGTCTTATGGACATCTTTGCACAGCCTTCATTTAAAATGATTGATTATCGTTGTGATCTCTCATAGATGGATGATATAAATACTGATACAGGTGAACCAGCTCCGGTAGAGCACCAAAATCAGCCATTCAAAATGGAGCACGGCACGTGCGGCCCGCGCAAAATTCCCCAAACTGGGAGGTACACAACCGCTACGTGACACCACGTGGGACCTTCGCGCAGGGGTGTGGACAGTGGGATTGCGTCACTGTTGGCGTGCACACCCTCGTGCAGTGATCAATGAGACAATGTGATGCGGCTAGAAAAAAAAAAGTGTATGAAAAAATGATGTATTTTACAATAAACAAGCGGAGCTTAGCCTGGCGGTTGGAAAGGGAAAGCCTGGCGGTCTGCCAGGCTTATAATACACTGGGGGAAACCCTGATCCCAGGTCAACACTGCCACCCCATGTTATCAAGATGAGCAAACAGGAAAATGGCAATAAGTCAGTCAAACTTACAGATGCTGAACTAGTGGTATGGCTTAGTGGTTAGCACTGTTGCCTCACAGCAATAAGGTCCTGGGTTCTTTCTGTGTGGAGTTTTCATTAGGCCCGAGCAGCGACAGCGCTGCGAAGGCCTATTGGATCTGCTATGTTTCTTATTATTACGATTCTTTGCGTTCTTAAAACGCTAATTTGGAGGTCTAAACATATTCCAAAAGGCACCAAATTTCACCGAAAATTGTCCCCCGCGAGAAATAACACGATTTTAATGGAATCAAAAATGGGCGTGGCAAAACTGCTCCACAGCGCCCCCTAACGTGAGATAGAACAAACCATACATCATAGAGTTTTAAAACTTGGTATGTAGGTAGAACACGCCAAATCAAGAAAAAAAGTCTCTTGGAGGTATGCCCTAAAATGTACAGGAAGGCGGCCATCTTGGGTCAAAGTGCAATTTTTGGTCATTTTTGATTTTTGCACACCTCGGACTTT
>NC_051451.1:3096382-3100162 GCF_001649575.2 Kryptolebias marmoratus | reverse complement strand
CACAGTAGGTAGGTCAAACTTTACAACGTGACTCCCCATGGGTCAACTATCAGCCTTAACTTCAAGTTAACAAGGTCAAAGGTCACGAGAGCCCATGTGCTCTAACTCTTCAACCGTTAGACGTAGGAAGGTCAAACCTCACAGCATGGCACAGGACTGGTATTGATCCTGACTGAAGGCAATTTGGGACATTTGCTGTAAAAGCCACCTAGTGGACAGTGCAGGAAAGGCGCGAGAGCATAGACTGCGGTCGCCAGAGCTCCCGCGATTGCAAGAGCTCCCGCGGTCGCAAGGCCGGAGCGGCGCTGAGCTGCGAGGGCCGCCCAACGCTGCTTGCAGCTTTAATGTTCTCCTTGTGTTTGCGTGGGTTTACTCTGCCTGCTCTGGTTTCCTCCCACAGTCTAAAACATGCTTGTTTAGGCTGCCTTTAGTCCCACACCTCCCTCGAAAGGAGATATGTGATCTGACTGGGACTTGCCTGGTTAAATAAAGGTTACTAAATAAAACCGCATAGTAGTAGCTGAGAGTAATTTACAACACATACTTCAAGTTCTACACATTGAACAACACATTGGCATTAAGTACTGGCCTGTTTGTCTATCAGCAAAATGTTTTGTGGTCCACTGGGCAGATTTCAGTGAAACGTTCAAAAAGTGGATTGGCTCTATAACTGATTAACTTTTGGAATTTGCCTATTCCAGGTGACTGTCACAGCTAATCAACCTTAGCAAACACAAATGTGGCAATAACTCAGTCAGTTTTAAAGATATATAGCTAAGATTTGGTGTGGTAGTAGCTGAAAGTCATTCTCAGTACAAGATACAAGATCCTGGAACGTTGTATGAAGTTGTGCACAGCATCATTCATAAGGCTCTTTTAAAATGACTGTAATTCCAGTTCTTCTCATCATAAATGATCTTGAAACTCTGGCATGAAAGGTGGCAGGTAACATGCTTCAAGGAATGCTTGGCTTTTATTTCAGAATTATAGTTTTACATAGTCTTTACAATCAGCTGTGGTCACTGCTATGTTTTTATAAATGCTCAGCTTGCTCCATGTTGAGCTCATCAGACTGCTGCTCTTGTCTTTATTAGCTGCACCAACATGCCTCTGCCTGTCTGTATTACTGCATTTTGCACTGGGATTGTGGTGAATAATTTGTGAAGAAAGAAAAATGTTTTATCAAACTCTGATTCTCAAACAGAGCTGCTGAAACAGCTTTTATTGTGACAGAGTGAGAACAGAGAGTCAGTACTGAATGGAACCTGAACGCCTCGTGCTTTTGGACAGCAGAAAGTGTCAGAGAATTTTTTTTTTCATTTTTTATTATTATTGGGTTGTTGAAGGACTGAGTGGTGGGACTTGTTCCACAAACTCACTAAATTTTAAGACTTTCTAGCAGTCCAGTTAGCTGTTTTTCTTTTATTTGTTTTTTTTTTTTTTTTTCATTTTACAAATCTGTCTGGACTCTTCTCTGTGGTATGTCAAGCTTTTATCTGTGAAATGAAATGACCTTTGGCAAAAGTCCTCTTGTTCAGAACCAGAGCTTTTGTTCTTAAATGGGGAAGATTTCTATAATATTTCTCATTCTTCTCAATTGAGAACCTTCTGAAACCATTTTTTTTCTAGTTCTAATGTAACCTTCCACCTTTTTTGCACACATAGACTGCATGAATTGCTACTCCTACCCACTCGCGCACCTCTTTATCTATATAAATAAGGGAGTCCTGTTTTTTTATGACATCTGGTGTCACAGTGCTGCACAGAGCCAACAGAATGTGGAAAATGCAAGTTCTACAGGAAACATCTCTCTGTAAAGCATACATTCATGTTTCCTTTCCTCCCTGTGCAGGTTTGCTCTGTTGGATCTTCTACTTGTCTTATCACACTGAACTTGAAAGCTTCTGCTTTTGTTGACTACAACTAGTGAGGCATGTAATGGTGTGCAGTGGCACAGTTAGCTAGAAACTATCTGGGACTGAACATTTACACATTTACACCTCCAACATACCAACGTGAGTTTAACGAGGCACCCTGGAGCCAAAGGTGGTACTGAGCTGGTAACTGAGACAAACTCAAGCTACTTTTTCCTCCGGACTAAACAGGAGGTTCAGTGCAGGTTTCAGTAAAAAGTATTCACAACCTTGGTGGTATATACACATATATATTATTATTATTATTTTAATATGAAAGACAGACCCAGGCAAAAACATTTTTATTTATTTAAAAACTAATGAACACATTTTGATAAAAAAAAATCAGGAAAAGCTGGGGTTGTCAGAAAAGACAAGTGTTTAAATTGTTGCCAGAGGCCACAATTTTTAAAGGATGCTATGACCTTGGCAGAGGTTTGCGCTCTTTGAGTGCTTCTAGTGAAATAATATGTATTTTATGTTTTCTGCCAGTAAACTACAAATGTACAAATATAACTGCATCAATAAGCTATATTATCTGTTTTAATTCTCAGCTGAACAATGCATTTTTATAATGAAATTGTGATGTTTTATCAGCTGGCAAATTAAAAGTGAGAGAAACAAATTTGTTGACATTAACACCATCATTTTATTCGCATGTGTCAGTGTTAAAAGCCTGGACTGTGCTTTGCTAGTTTGGAATATTTTTCAGACCTGCATGTTGTACTTTACATGTTTTTTTTTTCTTTTGTGTGGTATAAAAATGAACTATGAGAACTTAACTGCTTGGGCTGAATGAGGTCTATTTTAAGGCAGAGATTTTCGGGTCTAAATAAGGATTATGTCTGGCCTCAAGATTAAAATTACATCTATTGCTCAGTGGAATGTTTTGTTCACAGTGAGTCATTTCTCCTGTCTGTATGAGAAGGAAGGAAACATACTGGTTATCTTGGTGTGAGATAGATTTACAGCTGTCCGGAGCAGTTTGATATATTTGCTTTTAAGTCAATTGGCAGCTAAGCCGCTTGACTCAAGAAGCAGCTGCAGACTAAAGTACAAACTGAAGGTTTCATTAAGGCCACAAAGTAACTTTATACTTCCTCTATTAGTGTAACACACGCTGGCTTATGGAGACACAAAGAGCAGATCGATGAGCAGTGAAGCTGTGCTGAGCAGAAGTAAGTGGAATTAGCTTTGATGTTTGTGATAAATCAGCTTATGGCAACTGCAGAACTCACAACGATGGCAGCTAATGGCTCCCAGTGTAAGGAAATAAATGTTTTTTCTGAAATATTATTGCAATGACAGAAATACCTGTACACTTTAGAGAAAAAAAATGCACCAAATGACTCTAAACTGGTAGGAGGAATAATTGTTGCAGTGGTTCCCAAAGATTTTCTTCTGGGCACCCCTATGGATTATAATAAAATCCCCTCCCCCACCCAAAAAAACAAACAAACAAACAAAAAAAATAAATAAATAACTGGGCATACACATTGTTCAACCAGACATAAACACATATTTTGTTTTCAGACTCTACTGAAGTTTATTTCACACTTCAGGTTCCAACAAAATAAAATACAAACCATCTTTACAGTGAAACACTTTTTTGTTACTGTATTTTTTTATAGTTCTACAGGACTGTCTCAGAAAATTAGAATATTGTGATAAAGTTCTTTATTTTCTGTAATGCAATTAAAAAAACATGAAATGTCATGCATTCTGGATTCATTACAAATCAACTGAAATATTGCAAGCCTTTAATTGTTTTAAAATAGCTGATTATGGCGTACAGCTTAAGAAAACTCAAAAATCCTATCTCAAAATATTAGAATATTTCCTCAGACCAAGTAAAAAAAAAAAAAAA
>NC_051451.1:3048921-3094888 GCF_001649575.2 Kryptolebias marmoratus | reverse complement strand
TTTTATTTTTTGGTAAAAAAAAAATGTTGGTTTGTGTTCCGCAGTCATGTCAACAAAGCATCGTGTCCAGAAAGGATGTAATGTGCGTCTGGATGCTGGACGCTTTCAGGGAAAGTCCGAAAACAGAATATTGCTCTTGTAAATGTTTAACCACTGCGATAACAAAGCGCTCACGGTGTATCCTTCAGAGAAATTAACCCATGTAAGAGAAATAAATAATTCCAAGGGTAATATCACTAAAGAGAGCGTTCCTTTCTCAAAGTAACTGCCATGTGGGACAAATTGTAAAAACGATAATCTGGTGTCCCGTTCTCCTGAAGGCAGCACGGAGCTGCGCCCAAAAGAAACACCATAGATTCAGCTGCAGTTCTGTAACGGTTTGAATATTTTAGGCCACAATATTTTTGCAAGTAGTTCAAAGTTTAAACTGATATTGTTGTGAATCTTTTGCATAAACTTTACCTTTAAGCAAACGCCCCCCAAAAGAATATCAACGCCCCCCTTTTGAAAATATTGCTGCCAGCGCCCCCCGTGATCCTCTCAACGCCCCCCAGGGAAACGCTACTGTAGAGTATTCTATGCTGTCAGTGTTATGTCCAACATATTTCTTTGTTTTTTATTTGTAACAATATTCAACTTTGCTATTATCAATACATTTAAAAAAAGCCTCTGTGCAAAATGGGGTTAAAAACCTGTCCATTATGCTTAGTCAGGCTGTTTTTTTTTGTTTGTTTATTTTTTCATTCATCCATCTCCCACCCCCACAGTTTGAGAACCACTGAGTTATTGGAACACCTGTATCTCTGAAAACTAACTTTTTGTTTATTTTTTATTTGTCCTCATGTTCAGGTAAAGTTGTTTCTCCAGCAGTGTAAGTAACTCTGAGTCCCAGTAGCCTACAATAAGCTGTTACACGTGCCAACATCAGCAAAGGTGCAACAAGTAATGATCATGTTATAATCTTGATTCTCCAGGGGCCTCCATAAACCATAAACAAACGATTGCACGGATTTTCTATTGAAATGTGGAAAATGAGGTAGAGATGTGTAAACGTTGTCACGCTGTCCTCTGCATTAGCTCAGAGTGCAAGAAAAATGAGCAGGACGGTGTGTGTTTAACTGTTAAGGCTTTCAGCTGTGCTGAGTGTGAGGCTGAGACTTTCAAACTTTAATCATGTGTTTATACAAATAACTACTGTAAACACAGAGGCACTCAGAAGTTTGGTAGAATGCTCTAAAACTGTGTTTCAACCAGCAAAAAACAAGTCACTCACTTGAACCACTCACTAGTAATGATGGCATGAAGACATGCTGGTATTTGGGGGTGCACATGCTCAGTCCACATCAAGGAAATTTATATTTCGAGAACTAAATAAATTTATTCACCAAGATGCCACCCATTCTACAATGGCCCACCTTGTATTCTTTTCCCAACCATGGTGCTCATTAGAATGAATGAATCATGCCTCGAACCAAGCCACTTTGTTGCAATGTTGCATTTGCACATCCAACATGACTGACACAAGGATAATATCATCACACTCAGCTGGCATGGCACATCTCAGAGTCAACTGCAGAGGCAAAATTGGTCCGCCAGCTTCCTCTAAAATCCTACAAACCCCAAAGATCAGCAGGTATATGAAAACAGGGCTAAGACCAGTTGCAGCTCAGAGCACAGTTCCAACAGGACTGCCCTTGGAAACCTAAAACTGCTTAAAATCCCCTCTATAAATACACGCTGTCTTTGCACCGTGCCACTTGCAAAAATAATAGAAAAGTATTATTATTATTATTATTATTATTATTACCAACAACTACAACTACAGAAAATGCATTGTCTGTGAGAATACTGTGTAAATACTTGGTGCTGAATGACTTTTTTGAAATTTATTAAAACTGAGTTGTTAAAGCTAAAAACAAAAGTCACATTACTCATCTCCTGAATTAGCAGAATTTATATATATATGAATGGCTAAAACAGCACAAAATATGCAGAAATAGTTGTACAGAAAAAAATTAAAAACAAGAAATCGAAAGTCTGAATTCTGAATTAGCATTCACATATACATATACACCTGCCATGATGTTAGAGTATGTCTACGAACATTTTCCACAATCATTGCATTATTGATTTCTCTGAAGTTTTACGTGGAAAGGGCATAAGGTTTTGTACATACACATCCTTTGTGCATGAGGTCCCTGGACTGGTACACTGGTATGCTCCAGTCTATAGGGTTGGGCATTGTCTGAATTTGAACCATTCCAGTTCCGATTCAAAGCCCTTGTTTTGTTTCTGGATTCCGATTCTTTTAAAAGACAATATATGCTGTAATCTTTCTGTGGCACTCTTCAATTTGTTATACTAACAGGGCTCCCTTGGACGCTATAGTGAACAGAGTAGCACATCGTGGAGTCTGGTCAACTGCCGGCTAATGTTAGCGATTTCAGGTTGTTTGTTTATAAAAAATATATGGGCTAATGCTAGCTGGGTATTTGCATTTGAGTTGACCCACGGTTTTACACTGAGTATAACTTGTCAGCTGCCTCAGTGCTGGCCTCCAAATATAAGCTGGACCTTCATATTCAAAAGTCGCCTCACTGGTTTGACTCAAACACACTAAAACTGACTAAACTTAACACTACACACATTACTCTACACCTTAACTATGAAATCCAAACACGCCGGCATGTTCACGTTCAGGTGCGAGGCTAAGAGATCAACAGTCTGTACAATAAGACATTTTACTAAGTGTAATATTTAACACTAAGGCTCTGAAACTGACAGGAACAAGTTGAATCCAAAAAGAGACAAGACTGATTTATTTATTTTATCTGCCTGCGAGACAGCTTCTCAGTCCCGCTGATTTGCAATCCAGTCAAAGTTAATGAACTTGCCTAATTATCTCAGAAAGTTGAGTTTGTCAGTAACTGCCTGCAGGTTAGAGTGTAATCCCATCTCTTGACGCTGCCAGGCTTGTCCCCTGGGATGAAGAGGCTGGAACTGAGTACATCTCCTGTTCTGTGTACAGGTATCAGATTTTAGTTTCCACATTTCTTGGAAGGTGGTGATTGGGTAAGCTGGCACACATGGCAACAATTAAACTATCACAAACATAGCAATCAGTCCTGACACATGAGGCAGAAAACAAGACTAATAAACTAAAACTTAACAACTGAAAAGGAAAACCTGACAGCATAATAATAACAGCTTTAAAGGTAAATGTCAGTAAAATGACATTTATTTCAATATTCTTTTAAGCCTTACGTATGTCATATTAAATATATAATTTTCCACCACTGGCTATTTCAGATATTGATTTCATACCACATACAATGAAATATATGCCTATAAACAAACAAGAAAAAGCACATTTTCAAGCCTCGTAATGTCGGACAATATGTAACTGCATAACATTCAAACTTTGGAAGTTGAATGGCGACCATGCAGTTTTTAGGAAACTCTACATGGATCCAAATGATCACAATACATTAAATATATTAAACCAATAGATCTCAACACGTCTCATTGGTGGTACTGAGGTGTTTTTCAGTGTCACTCAGGAGATATCTAATTATGATCTGATTTACAAGTTAAGTCTAAGCACCACATTTAGATCATGAAACTTTTAGCATGGTGTATGCATAGCTGGTACAAAGTCAAAAGATTTATGGGTTGTACACAGCAGAGTGTCAGGAACCGTGGAGAGGCGAACCCAGAACGCAGACTCATAGTTATAAATAAAAAACTAATTTATTAAACTAAGAACCAAAACGAAAACAAAAAGTTGACGTGGCAGCAAAAACGAAAGGAAAAACAGAACATGAACACGGAGCGAAAAGAATCGGGACAAGACTGCAAAAAACAACTAGCAACCAACGACAAACAAGAGACGACTAACACAGACAATGAACCAGCGACTAGTGGGAGAAATGACCGGGTATTTGAGTACTGAGGATAACGAGATGAGTGGAAACAGGTGGAGTGATTACAGAGTCGGGACAGGTGTAGATGGGCGTGGTAAACAGGCAAGTGAGTGACTGGGGAAGGGTGAAATGCAACATGAACATGAGACAACAAAAAACAAAATACAACAGAAACAAAACCCCAAACCAAAGAATAAAAATAAAACATAAACAAAACCCATAGAAAAAACAAATCACCACATAGAGGGGCCTAGTGGACCTTAGCATAGCTAAAAAAGTTGTTAATGTTGTGTTTTTACTATGCAGGTTTTATTATTTAGGATTTAAACACGTCTTTTAAAGATTTTGAATATAAATTTAAAAAACTATAAAATATAAATTTATCACATTGAATTCTGAAAGTTAAAGTTCTTTTTAAGCTGGTACATGGTTTAAACAGTTTGATATTCACTGGACTAACTTTTCTTTAATATTTTAAGTTTTATTCACATTTTTCATGGTAAGGATGCGTTTCACTGCAGTGTTACATTCATGCTCACAATTCAGCAGATGTGTCAAAGAAGAATTTCATGCAGTTTAGACTAAAAAAAGTTATAATAATAATAATAATCCATCTATCTATTTTCTTTCCCTGCTTTTTTGTACTGAATTGTGGGGAGCTGGTGTTTGTCTCAAGCAGTCATTGTGAGAAGGGGGACACCCTAGACAAGTTGCAAGACCATCACAGGGCCACATAGAGACAAATGAGACAAGCAACCATTCAGACTCACACAGCTGAGGACACACTACACATTTTTCTGCCAGATTTTAGCCTCAGTTCCCATTTGGCTCTGCACCAGTCTGTATTAGCTGGTGACAGTCAGCATGGATAGTTAGCACAAAAATCTATTAGTGTCTGAGAAGTAAAGACACAAAATCTGCAAGTGTGTTGAGGGAATATATAATACTTACCTTCTTTAATAGCTGCAAAGATAGAATAAATTACCTTAGGTCATAGTGTTGTCAAATTTAAATCATTTGCATGCTAACTTACTTTCTCAAATATAAACAACTTTCAAGATAATCTAAAGTGATGTAACATATTAACATCTTGTCTTAAATTGCCTTTTTAATTAAAACTGATTTATGATAATCTCTTTTATGTCTTTTATCTTGTCAAATTACCGTGTTTTGTGTAGTGAATTTAAATGAAAAAAGATGGTATGAGTCTGTCAAAACAGTTTCATTGGCGCTGAACAGCAAACAGTTGTTGCAAAGTTGGATCTGTGTGAGTGGGAGGTTCAAAAGGCCAGCATTGTGTCCGATGGTCACTCTTAGACAGCTAATTAAAAAACAAAGGCCTCAGCTAAGTTCCCCACTCAGATAAGGTCTTCTCAGGATAGTGTTTGTGTTCTACATTTGTCTTGTTATTGTGTGGATTTATTTTATAGTAAATGGGTTGTGACATGTTTCTTGACAAGAGTAGTAGGTTAGCTGATTCAAAAAAGACAAGAATCAATATTTTAGCTACTTTATACTTTATCAGTGTTAAAGGATGTTTATTTTCACAGTTCTTTTGACCAAACTGACATTAAGAAAATTTTAGAAGTCTGGAGGAGCTGTTTGCAAAATTATGCAAATCAAGGAGCATAGCATGTTTGCAGAAGTTTATGTAAAATGCCTGAACCAGGATCAGAGAAACCAACAGGGACTAGCTCTCCTCAGATTGAGTCAAAAGATAGGTCTTTTTTTTTGGCCTTTATTCATTGTCTTCAGAGGTTGTGCTGCAGTCAAGTATTTGTGGACCCACAAGCAGAAAATGGTTCACACGCTGCCAGTAGTTTTTCATCAGATGTTATCAGAATTTTGAGGGGTGAAACTAAGTAAGGAAACAAGAATGTCTCAGTTGAAAATTGTTTCCCAACAATAAATAGCGATACTACCATCAACCACAACACTTACAACATCATAGGAATCGATGTCTCCATGCAGAGGGTCAACAACGTCCACTCTTACAAATCGACACAACAGCTTTAAAAGATGCAGCATTTCCCCTACCATTATCCAGCAAAAAGGGGTGGTACTCTGAACTGGTGTTTGGCGCCAAAGTGCAGACAACAGTCAGGAATCGTTCCCCAACCTGAAGAGAAGCTAATAAAATATATGAGCTATCAGACAGCTCACTCTAACCCTCCATTTCTCACCTGGAGTCCACCAATGAGAGTGTCTAACCCCTCTCATGAACTTCGGGTCCACATTATGTCTCATGGTGGGACTAACTATATTTAACCGGTATTGCTCAACCTCTTCCACAAGCTCCAGCTTTTTCCACACCAGAGAGGTGACGATCCATGTCCTAACTGCCAGTTTCCATAATGGGACTGGAAAGTCAAGCCACCTGCCTTGGTTTGCTACTCGATTCACAAAGCACTAGACCCTTCACATTCCTCCTGCAGGAGGTCGTACCACTGGTGAGCAAGCCCACCTAACTGGCCTGGTCAGACCCCCATAAACGAAGGACCAGCCACCAGGTGCTGACACACAGGCTTCAACCCCATGCCTGGCTCTAGGGTGGGACCCAAATAACCCTCTGGTCTGAGTATACAGGCTCATTGTTCTAATTTCCAAAAAGGGTCTACTTTCAGAAAGTTGTACAGACAACAAACACTTACATAGCTGGTACACAGTTGTTATTCAAAAGCAAAAAAGCATTTTAGGGTAATGGTTGGACTTCTCTAAACTCTTTAAAAGCTGAATAATTCATCTGAGAGCATGCTGGGTTTACACAGAAGTTAGGTTAAAGTAAATGAAACTACAAGTCACTGACATGTGAACAAAAATACTGACAAGGGACATTTTCTCTGTATATAAGCACTGAAGGTCACTTGATTAATGATAATGCAGGTTATTGCACCTTCACACCTCATTTCCTATCAGTACACAAGTATCCCCAAGCATTTAATAGATATCATTACCTCTAGAATTTCAATTTTTGTTAAAAAAAAAATACATGTTTATGGCTGGAGATAGGCACCAGCTCCTTGCAACCCGGAAAGGAAAAGCAAATAAAGAAAATGGGTGAATGGATAGATATATGTTTATATATGTGTATAATCTTTGTGTGTAATGGCTCATATAGACTTATTGGAAAACAATGAATGATGCAGTTTAGTGACAGCACAATGTCCTCTCAATAAACAAAACGTGTGTCTGTATAGATTCATAGAGCTCCTGAACAGTGTTTACCTGTGCAGTGATATTTCCACCACATTGGTTGGTAAGGGGTCACTACTCTGCAAAGTAGCACACATCGTAGCACACATCTGTGCCTGCATAGAAATGTTTGTGAGAATGCAAAGTGCTTAAAGGGCAACAAAGCAGCTATGTGGACTGGAACATGTGATTAAGGCCTTACATCCAGTTGAGCTGAGAAAGTATGATATTTTACAACCTTCTCTTTTTCCAGGAGTCTCAGTTACTGCCACGTTAACAAAGCCTGTGTCATCTCTGAAATGGGGAGGTGTTATTTGGCATTGATGCGTTCACACAGCTGCAGTAATACAAACATTTCAACATAACTAACTCATTGTCATTAAACACAAATCATCTCAAGTAAAATAATATGGTTATTAAATCAATTTTGTTAAAAAGATTTGCAATATGTAAACAAGTTTTTTTTTTCCTTTATTTTTTTATAATGCATGTGAGTATTTTTTTAGTGCTCTGAGGTGATTTTTGTTGTGATTTGGTGCTATATAAATAAACTGAATTGAAATTGAAATTAGGGGGACTCAGAAGAAAAGAAGGCTTTTTTTAAGTTGAAACATAAAAAAAAATGATAAAGTTGAGACATCAAGAAAAAGTCCAAACAATACTTCAAGAATTAAAAGCCTATCATTCCTTCAAGGAATGCTATCACCCACAACCTTGCATGCCAGAGTTTTAGACTAAGATCATATTGTTAAAAATTATGGGGCTGTGGGTGTTTTAGTCAAAATGACATAATCGACAATCTCCTGCAGTGAGATCTCACTAGATCTGTTAGTGCTCAGAGAATGTGTTTTTGTTTAAAAACAGCTACTACCATACCAAATGTCACTCAATATCTGTAAAATGGACTGAGTTATAGCCATTTTTGTGTTGACTACAATTAATTACTGCTGGTGGCCACCTTGGTTTGAGTTTTTAAGGAATTGTAGGTGTACACTCCATAATCATTTTCTGAGAGTTTAGCTAAATTCTGTGGAGTGATTCATGAGATATTTTGCTAACAGTCATACAGTGTTTTTAATAGTAAATGTCAAAGTTTTAATCAATTATTTTGCACAATGTGTAGAGCTTGGAGTATGTGTTCAGATGGCTACCACACCAATTTTAATCAACATGTGTAAAACTGGCTGAGTTATAGCCTTTATTTGTCTGTTTTCTAATGACTTTTGGCTGTGATGGCTATGAATTGAGTTGCTTCCAAAATTTAATTAGATATAAATGTACACAAATGAATATTTTCTATGAATTTTATTAAAATGTGTATAGCATTTCATGAGATGGTTTGCGAACAGACAGACACATTTGGATCTAATAGATGAAGGCAAAATTTTAAAACCAGATGTAATGTGATCAGTTAGAGCTCAATATGTATGGAGAGGGACTTTCAGTTAGTACAATACACCAAATTTATAGCTCAATATTTTTAAAACCATCGAGATATAGCCATTTATGCATTTGATAAGTACACTTAACTGTGGAAACCATTTTGAATGGGATTGATTCCAAAGGTTAATTAGTTGCAGATATCTATCCAATTATTACTTACTGAGACTATTATTACAAAACCTTTCAATGGTTCATGAGATACTTTGCTAACAAACACACACACACATATACACAGACACCTAATAGAGTCAAAA
Organism: Kryptolebias marmoratus; assembly: GCF_001649575.2. Classification (NCBI taxonomy): domain Eukaryota; kingdom Metazoa; phylum Chordata; class Actinopteri; order Cyprinodontiformes; family Rivulidae; genus Kryptolebias; species Kryptolebias marmoratus. Next base: position 3,086,076 of record NC_051451.1, on the reverse strand, counting down.
GGCAGAAATAAACTTGTTATGTTGAGAATAAAAGAGCTATCAAAAACTAAACCATCACTGGCACAAATATCTATTATCCAAATGTTTTGTTTTAACAGTAGACAAAGTAGATTTTATTAATGAAGGAATTTAAGACATGCACTTTTGGCTTATACTGCAAATAACTTTCCAGTATTCCCAGGTATTTGATCTCCAGCATGAGTGTTATCTGAGGACAATCTTAATTATTTTGTTTTTTATTTATTAATTTTTTTAAATAATATTTATAAACTTCAGAGAGAGTTTGAGAAATTGTTCAAATCGTCAATACATTGGAGTATGTTTGAGGATTTAGGGATGTTAGCTCAATGGGATTTCCTTACTTGGGCTTAGTCTTAAAACATTTTTTCAATTTTTAAACCCACTGCCAACTGAGGGAATGTCATCGCCAATGTATTCCACGAGTGCTAGGCCTTTAAATTATCAATATTTTGACTTTAATTGTAAAACTTGAAAGCAAAAATCGTCTTGCTTTTTTTAGTGTGGCTCCAGTGTGCTATGGTATCAGAAGCATTTGCAGACATTTTTATACAAGTAACTTAATGCAGACTGTTCCCTACATGGTGTCATGTGCTGCAGCTGCAGGTAAAATATTTATTCTATAGTAAAACCATTAATTTAAATTAGAACATTTTTACTGCTGCATCTATGATCCCAAAGAAAGGCATTTTGTGATGATCTTGCCTGTTTTCCTCATGCCATGCCTTGCCATATCTCTATCATACTCATTCTAGTCACCTGCATCCCATCCCTGATTGTCTCTCACCTGGCCCACGCCTCTTCCGTCCTCCAGTGCCAGATTATCGAAAGCATTATGCGAGTAGTTTTCCAGCGTTTCCTGACTGACCTTCTGTGCCTCGACCTTGTTCACGCCCCCCTGGATTTCCCCTCGTGCCTTGCCCCTGTTGGATTGCTGCTGGAGGACTGATTTCTGGACTTTGACCCCTGCCAGTTTATTGGACCCGGACTCTTCGCTTGCCCCTCTGAATAAGTTCATCGCTCTTTGCTCTTCTGGTATTGACCTTCGCCGGTCTGACTACGAACTTGTTTTGTCCCCTGTGACTTACCTGCTGTGTTTGCCGAGCCAAGCCCCCGCTCAGTATCCCCTGGTAGTCATCCTCCTCCCGTTGCTCCACTGGGCCTCCCACCATCCAGTATTCCCAATGCTGCCACCGGCGTACCTGTTCCTGAGCATAACATTCTCTCAGTTCAATAAAGCTTCATTAAACTTTCGCTCCTGTGTAGTGGTTGACTTATCGGATCCTACTAGTGTTTCCTCTCACATTTTTTCTTTCCTATAACTAATTTTACTTTTGCTAATCTTTCTTCTTTGTAGCAAGTTTGACATACAAATAAGATTAAAGGCAGCAGGAATCAGAAATGCAGCAACAGCTCTGATTGACCAAAACAATAATAGATGCATCATGATGCATCCATATTAACACTTCAAACTAAATCCTAAACATAGAATCCCTCAGACCTAAACAAAACAAAATATTTTGCTCAACACTGCAGGACAAAACACTTTTCATTCTACCAACATTATGGGAAGTAATTAAACAAAAGGAGTCAAAATGCAGAGTGCAGTGACATAAGATCAGATCAGTGGCAGTGGATGTCCATGCAACACGTTAGAGCTGTTTTACCTGCTTTCTTTGATCTTTCCATCACTTTGTTTTTAATTTGTAGTTTGAGAATGAATAAGTTAGTCTATTTTTGAAATAGGACGAGCATGTTACACTATGGCTCCAAAAGGTAGTGTCTCTCTGGGCTGTCTGTTGGAGAGTTGGCAACTCAAAACTGTCACAAAACAGGCACATTTTTTGTTGCAGTCTCACTGAATTCTGAGTGTTTGTGACCAAATGACTAGCAAGTTGTGTGAGTGTGCTTTAAAAATAACAATCTATTTTCATGTTCACATCTTGGAGAAGCTGTGCACATTGTTTTCTTGCCCACCTCTGCCCACATCATACCATTCTGCAAATGTTTCAGTATATTCTGGAGACTCCCTCATGAATGTTGGGCGCTGGCTCAGTGAGCTGCCTTTAGAAATGGCAGCAACGATTGGCAGTTTTTTTTCCTCCTCCGGGTGGAAACGTGTACACAACTTGCATATAGTGTGACATTTGTCAGCGTCATTTTTCCCCTAACCTGAAAGAACCTGAAGTACTTTCAAACTCTGGCTTTTAGTGCAGAAAATGCCTCTCATATATTGCATCTCTCTTATGAGCACGCCAGAAATGTTTCAAGTGCTGGACTTCAAATTTCTTTTTACAGTACAAAACAAGATGTTATTAACATTTAATAATAACAATCTTTGACTTTTATAATTTTATAATTCAGAATCATTCATGTCCACATCACAGTACATCAAAAAATAAATTATAACCCCTATCCTTAATAAATATACTGTCTATATAAAGTATGAAATTGTAGGAAATTCGGACCTTAAGTTGAAAAACTGTATGCTCCAGATGGATTGTAAAAGAGAGCTTTTTTTCCCTGTAGAATAAAACCATCCATGCACATCAGTATTTGTACACGTGCAACAAATACGACCATGCTGACATCATGTTCAGGGTTCACATATTGGAACAGGTGCTGAGGAATGGAGGTGAGATGGAGAGACTGCCTGTAAATTAGGAGTGTGAGCGAAAGAACGAGAGTCAAGGTCAGAGAGTAATTAGGCCTTTTTCTGTCAGAGCAGAGAAACTGTCAGGCCTTGGGGATGAAAAGTGATTATATGGGGGGATGGGAGTAATTGAATTCTGTTGCCGAGCCAAGAGAAAAGGATTGGAAGGCATGGAAAGGAAAAGAGCATGGACATGATATCACCATTAGCTACCAGTTGTCTTCCCATTATTTAGAACTCAGGCTCCTCCAAGCGCTTCTTGGCAGTGTTACCTCAGCCATTTTGTTCATTAGAACTCATTACCCACTGACAGAATTATGTTTTCTTCTCAGTCCAGCATTTGAGCTGCATACAAACACTTTCAGACAGATGTGTGTGCTGCAGCATATGCAGTTTGTTTTAGCTAATATGTTTAGTGTGACACATTTAATGGATGCAAAATGATGATGAAAGTGACACAGAGTCAGAACATATTAACTTTACTCAGTCAAGACTGTCAAATAATTTGCAATGCAACAAGATCAAGAAGCAATAAATAAATAAAGGTTGTCTCCTCATAAAACTTCCTGCAGTCTACATTAGAATATATCTTCTAAAATTGCATTTTAAATGACTGAATTAGATTGATGGTTTAATGGCTTTAGTTTTCTGAGCAGCAAGTTGGTAACTGTGTTAGAAAGATCAAGCTGTACCAGTCTTTAAAAAGGTATCTTAACAATCACACGTTTAAATAATGTAAAAGTCAATGATAAAAGAGGCATCAAATTTCCAGCAAGTCTCAATGATTAATAAACCACTAGTGAATAAACTATTTACTCCTATTAATACTAAACAATCTAAAAGAAACTGCTATTAAAATGCCATTTCTTTGCCACACATTTTTTTTAAATAACAACTTTAGATTTAGTGTAATTGACAATTGTACTATTTTGTCAATGGAACCAACTCTGCTGACAGTTTTATACAAAGTCTGTGGTTACACTATATGTAAATGATAAAAAAAACAAGAGTGGAAGGTACAGTTGTGCAGTTCAAACATACAGTCAAAGTTTAACTGTTCTGCACAAAAATAAAGTATTTAAGCTTCATAAAATTTTAATTGTGCCACTTTTAAGAATGGCAATTTTATGTTTTATGTACTAAAGCAAATAACAACTGACATAAAATATGTTTTTCTTTTGAAAGTACATACACCCTTTGGTACACTTTTGTCAAAAGAAGAAAGGAAATGGTACGCTCAGCTGATCACTCTCAGAATGTAAAATGCATTTAGTCGCAAGTTGTTTCAGGATTTTCTTACATGCACTGCTAAGTTTCTGCACTTCACATTATTTAATTCAAATCTGGACTTTGTCTTTACAGTTCCACAACTCATTGCTTCTGTTTAGGTCACTATCTGATGAAGGTTAGTGTTTTGGGTTTCATAAACATTGATTACAGTTTTCCTAATTATCTTTCCTGTTTATAGTTCAGAATCACAAGTAACTAACTAAAAACCAAATCATACTCTGAAGTAAAAAACAAAAAAACAAACTCAAACCATTCAAAGTCTTTAGCAATGCTTTAGCTTCAAACAGTTCCGAATGGTTCAGTCCCAGTATAAGACTGTGTGATCCTATTTTTGATTAATTTGTCCAGATCTGCGGGGAACTGATTCTTTTGTCCAGCAGTCAATGTGCGAGAGGTGGGGTACACCCTGGACAGGTCACCAGTCTGTCAGAGACAAACAACCCTATTCTCATAGGGATGAGAAGATGAACCATTTTGTACAGATTCACATCTGTGCATGTGCTCGATGTGACTGCGTTATTCGCACTGCCATGAACCCATTCTGTTTTGGGATTAAATCTAGATGTATTGGTCTATTATGGCTTTGTACTGATAAAATCTAGTCTTCTTAATGATTAAATGAACAAACAAGCTTGTTTTCTACAGCCATCCAGAGCAGAGAAGTAGATCCCCTCTTTATAAGTCTTCTTCTCGTTGCCCTTCCTACTGTTTAACAGGTTTGCTTTCTTATTAGCAATGTCTGTTATCATGAAAAGAACTGCTGCACTGCTTCACCCTGATCACATGGATCAACTAATAATGTATTGCACAAAAAAGGTTACCTTTTGTGATATTATTTATAATGTAAAATATATATTTTGCTGCTCACTTTTGAGTTACTGAAAGAGTTTTAATAATTTTTCAGGAGGCTTCCGTTTTGTGAATTGTTTAATTGTGAGTCAGGTTTTATTAAAGTGTTTTGTAATTTTAAAACAAGCCTGTTTGTGAATGTCCATTTTTATTAGGTAGTAAATAATCAGTCTCAATAACTGACACAAGATCATTTCTTTGTTTTGTTTTATCGTATTCTACTGAAACAGTGTGTTGAATAAAACTCAATGAATCACATTGAATTGTGATTAAAAGCTGAATCCTATTGTATCATATCAGTTTTTGCTGCTCATGTAAAATTGTTGGCAGTGGCTCGAGATACATAGTTTTTGTCAACTAACCAGAAATGCACAACATTAATACACACACTAACAGCGCCGGCTAATTTACAATCTTTAGTTAAAAAACATGGAAACTCCACGCAAAAAGGTCCTAGTCAAGTTTTGTGCTAACCAACTGTGTTTACTGTTATTATACAAATAAAAGTCCAGGCTACACTTTTCATCAAAAGTTATTTTTTTTATTATAAATATACTTTTGGAATCTTAGTAAGATCTGTGAAATATAAATTTCTAGCATAGTCATTGTCTCCAATGCACAATTTTTGCCTGTTTTGAAAAGCCATCACTTCCTGATATGGTATTAGTTTCCTATACATTGTTCTTATAAAGAAACACGATATCATGAGGCAAATGTCCCTGATGGCAGATTTATGAAGGCATTGTTAAAGGTTTTATAGGCCAGTTAATCGCAGCCCAGTCCACAGAGCGTCTAAATGTGTAAATAAGACATTGATCCCCCTCAGAGTGAACCCCTTCAATAAATATGACTAATGAATAAGTAATGAGAGGAAATAGGCTTAGAAAGAAGAAATACAAAGAGGACTGGAGAGGATGAATACAGAACTCAGCAGGAAACGATGAAGAGCAAGTGGGAATAAAAGGAAGTTTGATATCAAGGAACAAAAAGGGGAAGAAAACAGCTTAGAACTGTTGCCTCTATTATTTTGTCATTTTCCTTGAAGCGTTTCTGAAAGTATTTTTTATTTTCGTAATGAAAATTTATTTCTATGACACTCTCAACGAAGGCATAATCCACAGTCTACGTAAATTATTTGCTACCTTCTGTTTCTTTGACTTCTTGCTGTCATCCCTTTTTTCTCCGTCTTTTCAGCCTTTGCTCCCAGCCGACATGCGCTCCCGTTAGGAACTGAAGCTGATTATATGAGTATAATTGAATCTGATATGCAAGGCATCCATTCCTGGAGCAGTGCAGCGATCGATAGAGCTCAGGCTAATTTAATATGCACTTTATCAACCTGCTCATGAAACACTTTATCTTTGTCTGCGATTATACACTCATTCAGTGTCGCTCTCTTCATGTTTAGCCCTTTAAGCTCAGTCCAGAGTGCAAATCTTCACATGAATGTTTTTGTCTTGTGATCATTTGTTCCTGACCTTGTCTTGATGTTTTTTTTCATCTTTTTTTTTTATTTTATGGGAAAAACACTAATGCAACATCAATCTCTTTTCTTTCAATCTGCTTTCCAAAAGTCAAATATCCTTTATTGGCACTGTGGGAACAAGACATCATCAGCATCTTATCAGTGCAGTATTTCATCTCCCGCTTGTGCTCTGTGTCACAGTATCTTTCTTCCTCAACCTACTCAGTAAATTAGTTTCATTTCCACACCATGAACAAATTTGATAAATAATTTTATTTGTTATTCTGGTGCTTCTCCCATCTCCTCTCACTTAAATTTGAATTATTTTCTATCTCAAGCAGTATGTTGTGCAGTTAAACTTTTAGGTTTTTGGGGTAACAGTTTCTTTTCACTGATTTTAGTTTTTAAAATAAAAGTGAATGTTGTTTCTGCACAGAATTATCAACAAAATGAATTTCTTTGAGAGTTGGTTTTGTAGGTTTTTGTCTTCCTACATTGATTGCCATTCAGTTCAGTTTTTAGGCTAGGGGTCAACCAGATCTGGACCCAAATGAATTCTTATCTGGACCCAGATTAATTGTTTGGTTTTAATAGAATAGTTTTACCTTTGCACGTTTTTTCAAATTACTGTAGTAGTACTGTAATGTGTTACTGTAATTTTAGGCAGCGCAGGTTTTTCAGCCTTTACAGTAATTTTTATGGGCATTTTGCTTCTTTCCATTTGTTTGTACCTATTGTGGAATAGAAGGCCTTGTATTTATTCTCCCATGCTTTATTTAACATTTGATTATTATATCTTTATCTGATTTGTGTTTATCACCATTTAATATTTAGCCACCATTTTAAAAGCTTTAACAAGTAGTTGTTTAGTTTATCTGGAAAGAGAGAGAGATAGGTGGTAAATACCCTGGAATGTGAGCAACGGACATGCCAGTCAGGAAGGGGGAAGGAATTGCCCTTTGACCTCCAGAGAAGGGAGGCAGTGACCCACCCTCTGTAGGAGGGGGAGCCCAAGTTGTAAAAACCAGAGAACATCCTTTGTTTCCTCAGACAATCCTGGGGTGATGGCTTGACTAGTTTTCAAGGTGATCTGTATCTCATTCCCATTGATTGTATGAATGTATGAATATTGACTAATGGTGTTTGAATAAATGTGTTAAACTTTAAGGTAACGTCTCCTGAAAGTCTTTCCCAACAACCAACTCGGGGAGGTAAAGGTAGTTTATCTCGACACTATCTATTCATGAGCTAGCAGCAGACAGAAGCTACCAGCACGCTGACAGATTCAAGCTTAAGAAAACAAGACCATGAGTGAATGAAAATTAGCATGGCTGTCACTTAAAGAGAAAAATTAACAAACTTGTGAGTGTTCATTCTTCTTGTGGAGGGTTTGAAACCAGTTTGTCTCATTCAGAGAACCGAATTTTTAAGACCTGTGCACTCAAAGAAATAACTCTTTGGATTAACATAAAAAAATCATTAAAGGATTTCCACATGATTAATTTACTTTATTTTAACACTATGCAATTATGTTACTCCAATTTAAAACAAATATGTTGATTCAACTTATTTACTATACTATACTATACTTACTATAGTTTGGCCCAAATAAATTTAATGGCACTAGCCCAACTAGTTTGCAATGTTTTAGACCAACTAATTGACTTTACTTGATTATGATAAATGCAAATTTAGTTGAAACAAACTTATTTTACAGTGGTACTTTACACTACTTAAGTTGATCCAGTTAGTGTAAATTAAGTTAGCTTAACAAACATGCTTTATGCTTTATTCTTTCAGAAAGCTATTTGATCTCATGGAAATTATTTCCATGATGGAATTACATTAATTTAAAGAATAGTTTTTTTAGTGTTATTAAATTAGGTTTTTTAACACAGTACTGGTTGAAAGGGTAGATTGAACACACAACAATTAGGAAAGGTACAACAGAACTGCATTTTCAAAATTGTTATCCATTTTCTCTAACAAGGGCAGTGCAGGACTCTGCACCCTCTGCACGAATGACAAAGATTCCGAACACAGTCTCAGCTATGGCCCTTTTAGCACCCTCATCCATGTCCTGTGGGGGAAAAAACAACAACAAAAAAAGATTTCACATCTCATCAAATAACCAATTAACATTAAAACTGTTTGGCTGAGTTATGATACAATACTTCCAACAACTAAGCCCCATCAGAAGACAAGGAGAGAGGGTGAATTCCAAACTGGCCCCATGTTCCCTGGCCTGTCCCCCTCAATTTGCAAGTTTGCTTGGAGGGTCCACCACATACTGTCATTCCAAACCAGTCATACTTATGGGCGAGTACAAAGCCCTGACTCTGTACACAAACCAAACATCTTTCTTGTGCAGAACCTGTCTTGTTTCCAGGATGGAGGAAATGCCATGACAGTGTATGATGCAGTTATTTCCAAAAAGATCAGTAATAATTGTCAGAGGTAAAGTTACATAATGTTTTTGTCCATGTATAAATGTCATGAGAAAAAAAAAAGATCAATGAAACAGACCAAAGGTCATTTTGAGGAGTTTAACTCACCTAAAAATCCTCCTTTCAAACCCACTTAACCATAAATGTAATTACAATATCAACCTTAATAATCATTCTCCTTTTCTGTCGGAGAAAACTAAAGACATCACACAAGTCGGTGTTTATACCTTCCCCCTTCTTTAAGGGAATCAACAACAGCAAGTGTCTCAATTTGGAGTAACCATTGATTGTAGGTATGAGGCGGTTTGGGTATGTGTCACAGTATGGTACATGTTTTTAAATGTCTGGTCAACTATTTGTTATTTTTGAATGTACATTATAAATAAATTGGAAATGTAACCAAGTGAAAGAAGAAGTGTTTTAATAATCTTCTCTTAACATAATTTTAAATTTAATAGGAATACACAGGAAGCCCAATTAACTCCAACTCTCATCACCTCTATCCTAAACACATAGGTAATTTACCATACCAGGTATTCCATCACCAGCTTCCCTGGATCTTCATTCAGGTACATGCACAGACCTTTGAGGATGCACTCTCTTATCACTTCAATAGTATCGTTCCTAATATGCAGATCAGAAAAGAAAATAATGAAAACAATTTAAACAAGCCAGCAATGTAGGTTCACACACTTGAAAACTTAGCTAAATTCAAAGGAGGTCATAACAAAAGTGATCAGAGGCTAGCATTTCATATAGCTTCAATTATTTGATTAGGGATAGTCTTTTTAAAAGATCTTTAAGATTCTGTTATTTACTATTTACTACTTTGTGTTTTCTTTTCATCACGCCATGATTAAAGTTATTAATTTTAACATTTTATTCTAACACCTACTTGAAGCTGTTGCCTAAGAAATATTTATGCCTGAAATATGTGAAAAGTAGACCAATCCAAAACAGTTTACATCCTTCTAGTTTAATGGAATACGTGCTGCTCAAATTAATTTCTATAATAAACTAGTTTTCAGTATTGTTACTTTTAAATTGAATCACACCTTGGTTATGGGTGCCATGATGGTCTTTATTTTTCTAAAAGAGAAATAAAAAAGACTGGCCAAATACAGGTGTAACAGAACCCTGGCTTTATAAGCACTCTAACATTAGAATCAGTCGCTTAAGATCTGGCAAAACATAATAATTACCACTGAAATCCAAAAGTTGATGGCCGATGACTCCCTTCACCAGTACTCATGCAGGTGGATAAGTGATTTTCTGAAGGAGATCAGATAAATCTTCAAACATTAAATTTTTTAATTAATTGTGAGCAGAGTTGTATCTGAACATGTATTTAAACTTTTAGTATAAGTCTCTTAAATGCATAATGAATATAACCACTGGACATGGAGAGCACGTGTGTGCAGAACAATGATGAATTGAACATGTTAGAAAGCAATAATAACATAGGACAAGATGAGCACATAAAATGGAAACAATCCATAATGGTCAATCCACTGGGCATTTCAGCAAAGCGACCATATGTGCAGGGCATTGTGGGATCGCCCCTGTAAATCCTCAACTTTTGTTCACCTTTAAAAGGAGGAAAAGAATAATATTATATGGTATTCAACCCAATTCTCTTGCTATTCCAGTCAAATTAAACATTTTTAATCATGAACCAGTTTAAAAAAATCCATTGCTAACAGGTCTATCTATGCAGACATTGTAGGCACATTTAACAAAGCTCTGACAGCAAAGGTTTCTGTAGGTTTCACTAACTCAAATTTAAGACTTCTTACAGCTGCAATAAATAAAACCTGTATCATATTTTGAAAAATTTTGAAAAAGACTGGTGCTTGACCCGCGTGTTTAAAATCCTCTAAACCTCTGACTTCAGAGTTTGTATCGCACCAGATGCTCCTCTTACATCAGTGCTAGTGGAAGCAGCAGCATTGTGCACCTCCCAATTTTAAACAATTAGTAACTTGCCATGGACCATGAGCGCCGCACTCCACTCAAAATGGACAATTTCGGTGCTCTAGCGGAGCTGGTTCACCTGTATCAGCATGTGTATGATACCTGTATGAGAGATCACAAAGATAATCAAACAGTCCAAAACCCATGGAAGGAGATTACTGCTGCAGCCAATAAAAAGGAGTGTTTTTGGACTAAAAATATTAGTCCTATGATGGGCAAATTACAACTAATAATACAGTACAACTAACTATCCTTATGTCATTTATGTACTCAACATTTTATCCAAAGCAAATAAATCAATGAAAGTCAAACTTTAAGTTTAAATATCCTCTCTGTATCACAGCCAGAAACAACAGCTCTTCCTCCTGAATGTGTGCAGCCATATTTGATGTAACAACCATCTGTTCTCTTTTACCATATTTCCACTGGTTATGCAGCGTACTGCCCCCTGTCTTTTTGGAGAATACTGCACTGATGTCAGCATCAAGTATAAATACCTCCACCGCGTGCTCAGGTCCGCACGCCGTGCACAGTCCTCCTCAGGAGGAGCATAACTGTGACATTTATGGGGTCCGTTTGTCTCTTGGCAGCAGCTTTGTGCCCCTCACACTGCATATAGCTCTCTACAGCCTTAACTCCCGTAGTGCCAAGCTTTCTCGCACAGAATACACCTAACATATGGTCCGGCGATACATTTACACTTACCCATGATAGCCGCAAAAAGCTAGCTAGCAAGTATTAGCAGCCTGTTACCGGTAGGTTCACTCGCCTCAAGTCACAGAACAAGACGTTTGTGTGCGACTCAAACTTCTACCTGACAGAAAACTGCCACAAGGAAAACCCCCCGAAAAAAACTACATGGAATATACGAGATTAAACTATCCTGCCATGATAAAAAAAAAAATGTAAACGTGACCATATATTGCAAAAAATGATTTTAAAAAGTCTTATAATGATTTCATTCATATCTTTCAATTTAGATTTAGATGCATGAAAAAATACTGAATCTTACCTTTTCCAAATTAACTTTTAATAACACTAAAAAAAACTAATGCACGCCAGCCAACGTCCGTCTTCTCGTGAAAAAAACTGCCCTTAAAGTTTTTCCGGGCACGCCAGTATGTCATGTCGCGTGATCTCCCGTGATCTCACTAGACTGTCTTCAGTGCAAGATTAGTCTGACTGTATTGAATCATGTTATCTCAACATGAATCAATTTCATAAACGTTAGGTTGTTGAATTTTATGCTTATCTTACATGATTTTATCACGTTTGCCTTTAAAACATGAAATTATTTTAGTTGAAAGTACATGTTATTCTTTTTTTATTGTAATGACCACCTAAATTCCTTTTTTTGGGGTGTAACGTAAAGTGTTACTACAAAATTAAACACAAATTATTCAAGCAAAGATACACTGCAAGATCTGAACTGAGAAAACAGGAAATAAATTAAAGTTTAGCATTCTGTAAAGAAATGGATATTACCTGCTGTCTTTTCTGCTAAAGTTTTAGACTAAAATCATCTTATGTTGATAAATGACAAAGTTATATCCATTTTGGTAGTGTGCAATGTCATGCAGTTTTGCAATATTTCTTTGGGTCGTACATAATCTGTTAGCTTGGAGTATGTTTTGTGAATGACTGTCAGCTACTACCACACCACATTCTAACTCAATAACTAAAATTCACTGAGGTATAACCATTATTGTGTAGGTCAAGGTTGATGTGCTGTGGCAGCCATCAAGAACTGGGTTGAAAGATAATCACTTGTAGATGTTAACCCAATGATTACTTTCTGAAATTTTCATTAAAATCCATTCTGTGATTCATGAGATATTTTGCTAACAGTACAGACAAATGAACACACACACACACCAGAAGCAAAAATTGTATCACCTTTTCACCTTTGGCAGTAGAAGAAAATTATTTCATAACCCAGTTTGACAGATCCACTCACAGACTGCCCAGTAACATTACTTGATAACTTTAATACATTTTTTTAACTGCTTAGTAACATCTGAATCTGTGACAACGCTTGTGTTGTTACATTGTTTTGTTTTGTTTTTACATGTAAAATAGGAGGAAACCTATTTTAATTTTATTTTGGAACATGAACCAATCTATTTTTATTTTTATCATATAATCAACATAATATCAGTTTTTATAATTATGGTTGATTAAATATAATTTCATTATATGGATGGACAGATGTATGCCTTGACTTGGGAAAACTTTCTTTAAGCAGACCCTGCTGAATGTTTTAGGTGTTTTATTTCAATAATGACAGTGGGCTAGTTATTTCACATTCACGGCTTCAGCTATAGTGTAAAGAACAAGGGCGAAAAGGGTCCTGTATAAAATCTACTTTATTATAAATTTAACAAAGAACAGTGACATGATGGGGAAGGCTTGCACTGAATAAAGATCACAAGGAATACTCAGTGATGTGCACTGAACATTTGCATTAATATGACATTCCCTGATAGAATACGTCTGAGGTTTTACAAAAGACATCACTGCTTAGGCTTGTTATTTTTTCAGGCTTTTTTGTTTCAATAACAGTTGAACAATAGAAGTTATTGTGAGTCATTTCTTAGTAACTCACTTAAAACCCACCACCTTAAGGTTGACACATAAATGAGTATCTACTACAGGAACTGACTTGTCTCTGACAGCACATGACAAGGCATTGAAAAGAGTGATTTAACGCTCTATAATCATGACAAAGGCAGTCAATATAAAAGCACAAGTGTAAAACAAAGATGTTATATTGATGGTTAAAGAATGAGGGTATTTTATTTAAATGAGACAACTGTTAAACACACATTAAACATAATAGACTAATTACTGAGTTTAGGAGCATAACAGGCATCTCCTACAAGATTCAGCTTAAAAAAGTCAATAAGAGCAGCTAAACTGCAGTATCACAAGGAAAAAAAATTGTTTCAGAGCAACAGTTTTAGAGCAACTCAAGTTAAAGAGTACATAAGTGGTCAGCAGTTTATAGCACTAAAACCTGCAGGGGGACAAACTTTGAAAAATCACAGAGTAACAAAGTAGTAAAGTAAGAAACCACATTAGAAACTCTAGATCATTGTAAAATGTCAACTGCAAGCATGACCCAGATATTACTGTGGACTTGGTTTTATTTTGGCACTTTCCAAGATTATTTGCAAAATAACATCCCAATAAATGCTTCAAATGTCAACATAAAGACCCAAGACCAGATTTTTACTGAAGTACTTATGTAGCATTTGAGTGCTTGTTGTTCAGGCTACAATAACAGCAGTGTAATCAAGTTAGTCATGTGGTAGTGATTGCTTGTAAGAGTTTTCTAACCCATTTTCCCCATTTCCTCCACTTGTACAGCACTGTAAAAGAAAAAGTTTGGAGCCATCACTGATTTCTTTGCAGTTTGTTTCCAAGGAGTCAACCCTGTCTTGTATTATTTTAAAGTGGTCCTGAGTAATAGTTTATCAGGCTTTCTGAAGAACTTTCAAAAAAGATTTTTTGAACATTTTCTGTCCAGTTTTACTAACATCAAACTTGGCAGATATCAGCAGGCTGGGCAATGTGACAGATAAAGAAAAACAGTATCAGAAAGACAGTTGGCAGAAGGAATGTCACACGAAGAAAACAACTATGACACAGAGAAGTACCAAGTTGAGATTCCCACACAAGCCTATTTGTATCCAGTCTGGAAACAATTAAACTGTTACCAATTTACAGACAATAAGATACAGAAATTCACTGTAGAACAGCCCGGAAAGGTCAGGATGGCAGTGGTTACACCAATCTGAGGACTCTCTCATAACAAGAGATCAGGCAGACCTCATACACCAAAAAGGTTATGTGGCAGGTTAGCTCAGTAAGGACCTAGACACACTTAAGAGCCAGAGATCCAAGTTGCAATAGGCAATCTTATTTCCCTTGCCAATTTTAGGTAAATTTTGACAGCCATTTATGCCTACAACCACATGTAGGCCTTGTCCACATAAAAATGGTGATTTAGGTCCACGCTGGAATTCACTGAGCTCCTGAGAGTGACCCATTCTTTCACAAATGTTTGTCAAAACAGTCTGCATGCCTAGGTGCTTCATTTCATACACCTGTGGCCATGGCAGTGATTGGAACAGCTGATTCTGATCATTTGGATGGGTGAGCAAATACATTTAGCAATATAGTGTATGTCAAGAGAGTGTGTGAACTTCACGCAAAAAGGCTGCAATAGAGTTTCCATCTCAGGCCCTTTTTGCTATGAGTCAACAGTGCTAACAATTGTGCCATCATGCAGCCCTAGTAACAAAGTACCCAAAGAAAATTATTTCTTTGCTAAAATGTAAATTTTGGGAGAACACAACATTAATTGTTGCAGGTCGCAGAAAAGCCAATGCAGACTATAATGTTTGTTTCTGTGTGTCTGCATCTGTGTTGATGTGTTTGTCTTTTACCAAAATATCTCATGAACCAATTTTAATAAAAATTCCAAAAAGGAATCATTCTCTGTGCATCTACAGTTGCAGTCAATCTGATGCAAGTTGGCTGCCTTTGTCAATTGACTTTAAAAAGCATAGAATTTACTATTACTCAGTGAATTTCCATCATGATTTCTGGATTTGTTGAACCCAGAATGCAGGTGGACACAAAGAACTTGAAGAAAATACTTTTAAAGCCAAACTGAAAATTGTTTTGAAGTCAATATCACTTGAAAGAAAATCATAAAATATGCTCTTTGTAAAATTTTCTAATAATATTAAATACAAGGAATAAACTAAACACAGGAATAACAGGACTATGGGAACATGAGAGGAAACATGACCAAAAACCTAACATAAGGATTATGAAAAAAAACAACTCAAATCCTGGCAGTTTCATACATAAAGAGTTAAGATTTTATGTGGTAGTAGTTGAGACTGATCCTCAATACATATGTTGACTTCTAAAAGATTATGCAAGATCTTTGTTTAACATTTTGCTATTAACTATTTAGAGTCAACTTTCGTCTATTAGCTGAATATTACATGAACCACTGGACAGATTGTAATAAAACATTCAGGAAATAATCATTAGCTATATATGTACAACTAAATAACATCAGGTGCCAAGACCATTTAAAATGGCCACAGTGGATCTTAGAAAACACAAAAATGGCAATAATCCAGTCACCTATACAAACAGTGAGCTAAGAGTTGATGCAGTTGTAGTAAAGACTCATTCATAGTCATTCCAACTGTTACTTGTTGCACAAGGCCTTTATCAATCAATCAATCAAATTTTATTTGTATAGCACATTTCAGCAGCAAGGCATTTCAAGGTGCTTTACATAATTAAAAAACAAAATAAAAACAGCATGTGACAATGAATAAACAGTAAGAAAGAGACAAACATCAAAAACCCGCACTCTAACCCTAATTTAGCCATAAGCAGCTCTAAACAGGTGGGTTTTAAGTTGAGATTTAAAGGCACCCAGTGTTTCAGCTGCTTTATGTAAAACTTTGGATTAATTGCTGGAGCCACCTATTTGTTGTAAAAATATCTCATGAATCACTGAACATATTTTATGACATTTTCAGAAATTAATCATTGCATGTACATCTACAACTGAATAATTTTTGAGTTAACCCAAAACAAGATGGCCACCACAACTAATCATCATTAACCACTACAAAAAAAGCTATATCTTTAAATTTACAGGTATGAAGCAAAAATTATACTGTATGTGGTTATTGCTGAAAGTCATGTCACTTGTCATGTCAAAATGTTTTCATGTGGTCTTTAATTGATCTAATTAGTTTAGGATTTATTATGAGTTATTACTCAAGATGACTTGAAAAAGCAAACTTAATAAAGCGTTTGCTAAATGTGTTGCTCAGTGCTGTGCAAGGCAAGATGAGAAGAGCATCAACAGCAGCACGCAGGCTGTGATAGATGCCAGTGTGATACTAATGTAACCTCTGACCTCTTTGATCAGCCCTTTCTCTCCAGCTTGCCCACCAAGCGCACCCCAAGCCTTGAATCTGACACAGAAAACTTCTGAAAGCTTCTGAGAGGTCAATAAACCAAATCATACTTGATGGACCTGATGTGAGTTCTCATGAAAGCGGGTCATGGTTCGTGGACGTGCACTGGCCTTGTGAAAAGGAACAAGAATGAGAAATATGTGTGTATGTTTGTGTGTGTGGGTGGGGGGGGGGGAATATATGCCTGAAGGAGACAACAAACTCAATTAATGAGATATAATTACCATAGAAATTCATAAGCTCATTCCACATCACACTTCCAGAAGATGTTTTATCCCATTAATGTTGACTTTCACGGCAAATCAGTTCAGGCCTATCTCAGATCAGCTCAAGCAGCCTTGGTGCAGCTGTGTTTGTGTCTTTATCATCAAGGTCACATTTCCTATTGCAAGCCAAAGTTAATGAATGCAACAATCAGAAATGAATTCCATTCAAAAAACAACCAAAGTTTTGGTTGATGTTTGCACATGGTGTCTTTCTTCCAGGACATTGAACAGTTAGATGTTATCAATGAGCTGGATGTCTCCCATAAGAAAGTGGAATTGCTAACCAAGTTTTAACAAATTTGTAAAAAAAAAAAAAAAAAAAAAGTAAAAGCGTAGGATGGGGAACAGTTGAGATCAATTTATGTAAAAACATGCAAAGTACCTCTGAATATTTATAATGATTAATTGATGAAACTTTCACTGCAAATGATGTCTGTAAAAAGCCATCTCAGGAATATGTGAGCTTTGGCCAGCCCTGCCAGGTCTGCAATCTTCTAGAGTGGACCACCTAAAAGGGAAAACTGGATGGAGTGTCAAGTGCTTCCGAAGGGATGTTGTTTGATATTTGGTATTTAGCTATCTAAATAATGTTGCCCAGATCTTTCTTTATGAAAAATTGGTGCCTTATCAGAATATCAGGACTCAGACTGAAAGCTTTAAAGATAAGAAAACTGCTACATGCGGTGAAGCAGAATTAAAAATAATGAAATAAATGCCTGGAACTCATGGTCATGTTTAGGAGACACTCTGGCTTTAAGCTAAAGAAAGGAAGCTCCTTCATTCTGCTGTTAGTTGTATTAGCTCAGAGAGACTCAGACCTGCAGCCTGTGGAGGTGAGTTTAAAAAAATTCTAAAATTAAATTAATTCTAAATTAAAACAACTCTTTCAAAGTTTAATAGAAGGGTTTGTGAAAATTTGTCAAATACACATTCATACCTGATGCTGTTAATGTTGATTAGCTCGGTACTAGCTATTATCCAGTAAAACGAACCCTCTAACCTGACATGATCAATAACTCCCATACTTATGTCTACAAACATGTCAGAGAATCAATACATTGACTGGACCTGGTCTAATAAAAGCATATAGTCTGATAAAATATAGTACAGTAGGACTGATGATATTGTATAATAATTTCTTTATTTGGTAACTATAGTGACATACCTGCTTCATGCATCTGATTATTCACTCCATGGCAGTGGTTTAAATTTGTTTTGTTTGTTTTTGTTGTTGTTGTTGTTGTTTTTTCAAGATTTGTTGGGAGACAATGTCCCAATAAAATTACCAGCCAATAAAGTGTGAAATGAATCAGCAGCTGTCTGAATGTTAAAGTGATAGTTCAGTTATTTTTCAAGAAGCTGTATTTTTGTAATTACATGTTTTCAGTAGTGTTGGTTGATTTGTTTATCTGTTAGCAAAATTACTTAAAACTAATACACATACTTTGATTAAATGTAGCAGGTATTACTAGGGTTGTCACAAAAAACAGTTGATTGATTGTTCATGGTTATTGATGGTTAATGATGCTATGGCCTTGGCAGAGGTTTATGCTCTTTGAGTTTTCCTAGTTGCATATTAAATTATGAGGCTTTTTATTTAATTTAAAAGCCTGCTTGAAAAAACAATCCTCCTGTCCTTTGCTCACTGTAAAAGAGATGGCCTTCCATTGTAAAAAATGTAACTAACTTTTACTCAAAATAAACTTTTTTTAACTTCCATTTTATTTTTACTTGAGTAGATTTTTACACTAGTAACTTTACTTGTAATTTCAACAGAGTAACTGTTCTTTTACTTGAGTGTGGTATTTTAGTACTTTTTCCGTCTCTGCAGTTTAGGATATAAAACTAGCAGTGCTATGATATTAAACTGATCTTTAAAAAATGGCTAGAGTTCAGTCAATTTCATAGATATTCACCTAACAGTTGTGGTAGAAGTTGAGACTAATCCCCAACACATATTCTGAGCACTGACAGATTGTGCAAGATCTTTGTTTAAAATTTTTCCATAAATATTTAAAGTCAATTCTCTGTTTGCAAAATAGCTCATGAATAGATTTTAATGAAACTTTCAGAAAATAATCTGATGCAATTCTCCAACCTATTAAATGTTGGAGCCTGCATAGTTCAAGAAGGCTGACAAAGGCAGCTCACATTATAAAACAAATATAGCTGTAATTCAGTTCATTTTACAAATATTGAGCTAAAATTTGATGTGGTTGTATCTGAGATTTGTTTACAATCAGTACTCTGAGTGCTACTCATTGCACAAGATTATTGCTAAAACTTATTTACTGTTGAATTTAAAAGTTTAAAAAAATATATATTTTATTCCTTTTTTATTTCTTTTTTTGTTACTTTGCAGAAAGTTTTGTGCATTTTTTGACTTTGCAAAAACTGGAAAATAAAATTCAATGCACATGCTTAAAGTCTATGTTCCCTCCTTTAAATATTCATTGTCTTTTAGAAAAATATCTTACTTTTTTGTGTCTGATCAGAGGTTAGTCCCTGATTTGAATTATTCAGCTGCATATGTCTGAAACCAAAAAAAAATGGAAAAAAGGTAAAGAAAGCGAAGAAACAAAGCAGTAAGAGGTTACAGACCGAAGACAGAAAGAGAAGCAATATAAGCACGACCTCAGCAGTCATGCCCTTCATCCTCTTGTTGAAACTTCAAAGATTGGACAACTGCAGGAAAACAGGAAGCACCAGTCTGCCCTCTGTGGGCATATAAATGTGCACAGACCGATGCATGACAATTATCCTGACAGGAACCTGCTGCTTTTGCCTGCTGCAGCTTATACTGTCAAACAAAGGAACTCATAAATTTTGTTTATCTGGTGACTTAAGAGTTTAACCTCATTCTGCTGTTGAGTCTGGTAAGATCAATGGATATATGGCAGTAAAACAATGGCATTTACAATGCAACAAACAGAATTTACAGTGCCTAAATAAAAATATATCTACATATTCACATCTGTCTCCGAAATATTTCTACATAAATGTGAAGATGAGTATGAATTGATCTAAAAGGAATAATGTTTACAAAATCAGTAAAACACTTAAATGATGCTCTAAAGAGGCCGTAAAACTCTGACATGATTTCATGAAATCTTTAGACAAGTTGGGCACTATTTTCTGATTTAGCCTACGATTTAACTTAATTTTAGGTTAAGGTTTTACAAATGCAAACAATGACATGAATGAAAGCAACAACATAAGACTAAATTATGACTGCAGAATTCTATTTACATAATATGTAACATTCCTTCTCCTAATGTCTGATCAATCATACAATTATAGGATCTGACAGATTCATATCTGCTACATTTGAATATTAAGAACATAACAGATCAAAAACTAGCATTCTTGAATGACTAATATGCCAAAGTTTTAGATAATGATGTTAGTACTCAAAGTATGTGATAGGGATAGCTGTCAGCCGCTAGCACAGCACATTTTAGCTCAACGGCTCAACAGACTGGGTTATTATAGCTATTTCTGTGTTTGTTAAGGTGGAATAGCTCTGTCAGCCATTTTGAATTAGGTTGACTCCAAAAGTTAATTAGTTGAAGATGTACATCCAGTGTATATTCTTTGAAAGTTTCAGTTTCAGTGATTCATGAGATATTTTGCTAACACATACACACAGGCAGTTACAAAATTGCCTACCACCATGAAAGGTCATCTTATCAGTAGTTATAGGAATAGGCATAATTCTCCTTTTTTTAAATGTACCAGGAAAATTTACCATACTTCAAGTGCCCTAAAAATGTTCTTGTTTTGTGGTGCTTTGCCACACTTATATGGAAGCAGTCAGTCAGTTAAGGTGTTGATATTTTACTATAATTTTATCTTCACCAGTTTATTTTATTTTGTTTTAAATTCAATACTTGCTGTTACTTTCTCTGTATTTTTTGAGAATTTTGTGTAATTTATGTGTACAAAATACAAAAAAGTTTAATCTAAAACCGTATTTTCAAAACTCAACACTATCGAACACTAGTTCGTTTGCCTAGTAAGTCTGGTTTGTTTGGGGAGGTGTGAATGCGCAATCGAACTCTGATGCAGACTAAAAGAACGAGCTCTGGTCTGCCTAAAAACCTAGGTCTCGGTTCGGTTGAAGCGATCTCTGGCACTATTCGAATGCATATGTGAATGAAAGCGGACTAGAGACTGCTACAAAAGCAGGAAGTGTACTATAGCACAGAGCCTTCTGGGTAAAAACAACCAAAACAAACACGAGTTTCTACCACGAGCGGGAGAAATGGCTCATGGTCAGACGTGGAGGGAAGAGGAGGTACCACAGACAAAACAGAAATCCTAAAACCTCTAAAATTTATTGCCACTACATTTTTATTTACTTTTCCAGAAGAAGGAAGTTGCGCTCAGTGTCTTCTGCAGAGGTTTCCTTCAGTAGTTCTTGGTGCAGCGTCACCACAGGTGAGGGGGGGAACAGGTTGCTCAAAGGGTTTGGCTCGATTGACTCAGTGCTATGTGAATGCAAACCGCAGCAGCTGAAAATGTAACAAATGTTGCAATTTTGGTCCCAAATCAAATTGGGTCTAATAGACTATCAGGTGTGAATGCACCCTTAGTTTCATGTACAAACAGTGCACTTATTGAGTTGGTCTGGTATATATATAATACTGTGCACATGTCAACTCTTTTAAAATACTATGGCAGAACAGCATTTCTGCCTAACTTGTGTAACTTGTAATGGAAACAATCTTTGCAATCTTCCTGAGGGAAATCTGTGACTGAATGGCTTATGCTGCCTGTCCAGCAGATAGCCACGATGAATTATTCTTATCAGGCTACAAGAACCCTTAACTGCTGTTACATTTAAATACATCCATATTCAGTCCCTGATTGCCCACTATGACTGTTCACCTCTGCTTAGGGAGAAACCCTTTCTATGCCCTTGACCCAGACTTGAACCTCACACTCAATCACCACGTTGACACGATCCCACAAAGTCCAAATCACATATGTGCGGTGTTAAGCCTGTCTGCCTCTCCAAGTATTAAATTGGACTTAGTACACAGAATAATGGTGTCCTGGTATCTTAGACAGGACTAATCTGCTTTCATGCCATGATAATCTGATGTTTTAAGCTTTGTTCATTGTCCCTGCCTCATTAATGAACAGAAACATCAAGTAATCTTCTTATTAATGATCCATGGGCCACATATGATAATTCTTCTTTCCCTTGCAAAAACCTTGCAATTAGTTAAAATGCACTAAAATTACAGACGCAGCATTCCTTGAGAGGATGCCTATCACCCACCACCTTTCATGCCTGAGTTGTAGACTAAGATCGTCTTATGTAGAGAAATGATCGTTATCGTCTAACCTTGAAAATAGCATGAAATATTATGAGATGTCACACTCAAAATGTCTGTTATGAATGACTCCCAGTTACTAAATGTTAACTCCAAAAGCTAATGAAATGTATACATCCAGTCACTACTTTCTGTGAGTAAAAAAAAATATTATACAGGTAAAAATATTACGGTACGCCTTTGTCTTTAGGTAGCGGGTGAAAATACAATATGCAATATTTAGTGGTGCCTTTAACTTTAGTTTCAAGTTGGAGTACTGGTTGCACTTTGTCATGTGTACAACATGTTCGAACACCCAGGCACCGTCATACTGTTGTATGTTTTCTAGATTCATGTGAGCAATCTGTGCTCCACTCAAGAATATAATGTGAAGATCATGTTCACAGTATGAGCTGCTTCTGATTTATTCATGTCTCAGCTATAGGTTTCTGTAATGAGCTCCCAAGGCAGTACAGCTGAATGTGAATTGTAGGTCTCTCCTGCTGGAATATCCCAGTATTTACCTGAAAAGGGGAGCTTGTCCTACATATGTCTTTAATTGGAAAGTCTTAGTTTGATGTGACATTGTGTTTTGGAGAATTCTCGTAAAAGCTCCACACATTCTCCTCAAACTGAAGGCGGAACATTAGAGGTGATAATTACACGTTCAGCTTATAAAATAGTTACTTTCTGTTACATCAAGTTAAATAACTCAGAACATCAGTTCAATTCTTTAACTGGCAATTACACATATTTATTGAACTGAAATGCATGTCTTGTCTCGTTTCTGGGCCTTTGTACTCAGTGCTGCTCTTTTTATTCACAGCCAACTATTTTTATTTCTGGAAAAAAAAGTGTCAAATTTAGCTTATATATTCCTTTGGTTTGGATGTCAGTTCATCACTGCTTCATCATAAAGTTTTGTTTTCGTTAAAGTTTCTTGGGTTAACAGCTCAAAGATAACTTTTCTACATTCTTAGTTAAATGATATATTATCAGTCATACTCAACAGCACCAGTTCTTATATATGTCTTCAACTTTTTTCCTTTAACAACAAAAAATGAATAAAAAAAGGATCTATTCAGCCGTTCTTTAGTTTTCTTAGTGTTCGCGGTGTTTAATTTAACCCACAGATTTGTTCTCAAGCAGTAGTTATTTGTTGCTAAGTGCTGCTTTGACTTGACTTTTCTGGTTGCTGACCTATATCAACTACTGAATGTAGATTACGACCATTAACATGCTGATTGGTTAAATGTTCAGTGTGTTTACATGAAGGGTAATGATTTCATAAGCTGCAGATGTGCCCTTAAGCTAGAAATTATAACTGATAGACCTGGATAATGAATTGAAGCAATTCATTTTTGTTTTTCTAATGTTTAATTTTAATATTAATAGTTTGTCCACAAACTAAGACAACCAATCAAGTACTGCAAAACCTAAAAGCAGTGAAGCAACAATAAATTAAATACACTCAGTGACAAAAAAAGTTAAGGACCCAGAAAGAATAGTCTCATTTGGAACTACCCTGGACAACATGCAGACCAGCACTGGACTGGTAAATGATTTAATTAGCAAGAAGCTGGCATGTCTAGAACAAGGCACCAGACAGCACCCACCCATTTTCAGTGGGTCGCAGGCAAAATGTTAAGAAAACAAATCGGTGCTTTGATTGTTGTCAGCCTTATCATTAATGCTTGAATAAGTGTCTCAATCATGTTAAAAAATTTTTTTTGGTCATATATTTAGTGTGTGGGTACTCAGCTAAAGCTAAATATTTTGAATGTTTTTGAAACTAATACTTCATGTTTGTGTGTGAAAGTCCTGTTGAGTCAGTTAAAAAAGGCTTAAGTTACTGAAAAAATAATTTTGGTTTTAGTTAAAATGCAGCTATTGAGGGTAAAAAGGAATATTACACTTTTGTAGCATCACCACTTGTTGGTCATTTTGTTTTATCATCAAACTTGTTTTTCTGAAGTGCCTTTCCTATTCTTTTTTTTTGTGAATGTATTTAATTTGTTAATTCTAGGCTTTTGTGCTGCATTAAAACAAAGTAATGCAAAGTAAGCAAAATTTCACTTGTATATTATATTATATGTATATTATGCTTGCCCTATACTGTATGTTGATTGTGTGTGTGTGTGTGTGTGTTTTGATTTAGTTTTTTTCATTCTTATTATGAGAGCTGCCTAATGAGTTGCTTTAAAAAGGTGACAGTGTTATACTTACTTTGGATGACCATTGTACATGGCTTCACTTCAATCCTGTCAATGTTGTGAAGTGACACAAGTTACTTCTTATTCTTGCCTTTTGCATCTGCTCTGCCTTTGTCGTAAATGTTGTCATCTGTACCTGTCCACTAAGGTACGCCAGAACCTTCAGCGTTGACTGTGTGTGCTGCAGTACACGCTTCTTCTAAAATCATGGCGCCAAAGATACAAAAAAAAACTAACAACAAAAACAAAACTGCAGGTCAAACAACAAAAAGAAGAAAAACAATTTGAACAGTTGCTTTGTGCAAATACTGTGTAAGAAGACTTGATTCTGTCAACATTTGGATAAATTATAGTTCAGGGACCACAAGGACACAACTGTATGAAATCACTGGTGAGAAATCACTAGAACCGTGTTTCTTCTGCTTGTCTTTTAGATAGACAGTTAACAAATCAGGTTATTACCTTCGCCCTTTGGCCTTAGTGAGAACTGTAGCCTCTTAAGTGGAACATTGAACTAGGAACAGTTGTATACATGAAAACAGAAAAGCATCAACATCTATGTTTCTGGCTTAATGCAAACTCCATTATCTATTGATTACATGTTGCAAATATCCCTGTTTGAGATGGGCAGTGATTTTTGAAAATTCAAAGTCCTGTTGAAATTGGCAAATTTGAAGAAATAACACAACCATCACAGCTTTCATTATGGCAAGGGATATTTGTAGAAAAATCAAATTACTGGATACATTTTGAAGAGTGTTTTTGCTTAAAATACCCATATCTAATAACAACACAGTCATATGACCTTTAAACATGTGTAGTTTCATTATATTTCCACCTCTAACTGGGCGTTTTCATATTTATTTGTCAGAGAGTGTAATTTTACTGATTTATCAATGTTGCAAATGAAGCAACAAAAACTCCACCCATCTATCATCTTTATTTTGTGATTTTACTCAGGTTGCTGCAGGGTACCTCTCATCCTTCTGTACACTAATCAGATTATCTCACACATCATTGAAAATCTGTGAATTCAGGCAGGTAGACACCATGTCACCACTTCTAACCATAATATATTCAAGTTATTTCCAGTAATTTGAAATGTAAACAGTATGTACAGTGTGTAATATGTTTTTGTTCTTTTCAAAGGTGCAATCAAACATATGTTTGGCATATAAACTGTTACATCACACATAGCAGGTGAAAACAAGACAGCCCACATATGATAGAAATGAGATCACCTTAATTGCTACTGTTTCCCATTAGTATAAGATTTCAAGCCTTGAGGTGTAGCAAATGAAGTCGATATGCATAAAAATGCACTTTAATAAAATGACTGTAGATACATATTGTAAATGCATTTAGGCTGACATTTATTTCAGAACCTCAAAATCATTATTATTGTGTTTTTCATTATTAACATTCATCTTACTTTGCATAATAAGCTCTTTCATGTCAATCTGCCATGGCCCATTAGTAACACTGAATTAAATGAAAGGCCATCTGAGTAATGAGGAAGAAATATCAAATATGACCCAATATCAATGTACCATCAGGTAAATATATGATGGCGTGGGGCTGGATCTTCAAATAAACCTAGAAACTTGATGTTCTAAAAGTAAAAAACTGGTGGATAAATAGCTGTCCAAACTGATAAATTCATAGAAAAAAGCCAGGTGCTGCAGTTGCCATTTATTTTACTGAATCTTCATGTTAAAGGTTTCTTTAATTTATAACACATCCCAAAATAATCAAAGAGAACTTTCATTTTGCCTAATTAATCAATTTAGGTTTCCTGTGAAACCTAAACCTTATTATTGCCAAAGGGAAAAGGCGAAAGATAACGTCTGTGTGTGCTTGTGTATCCGTCTGTTAGCAAAATATCTGAATATCACTGGACAAATTTTTATGAAACTTGCAGGATAGAGCGGCACAGCAGACAGTGGTTAGAGCTGTCAACTCACAGCAAGAAAGTCACAGGTTCACCTCCTGCCTAGAGCGTTTGTGTGTGAAGTTTGAATGTTCTCCCCATGCATGTGAGTTTTCTCCAGATACTGTTTTCTTCCCTGTTAGGGAGCACATAAGCCAACAGGAGAGACACAGAATTAAAAAAAAAACAATACTTCCAATTTATTTACAAAAATACCTATTCACTTTGGGCCAATAAAAAAGGTCAACAAAGCAAAACCTTGAACTCAGGTACCAACATAGGAAACTAAAGCACTAACTGACCTGATTATGGGAGGGAAACATATAGTGGCTGGTCAGGCCATTTTGACACAAGAGGGGGTTAAACAAAAATTAAATAAGCTAATTTACAAAGTTACTAACAAAAACTAAACTGATCAGAGTAGTTCTAAATAGTAACCTGTGAAAAACTATTTACAGTATCTATCTAAAGTACCTGGTCAAAAAAGCAAAGGAAATCAAAACAAACTACAACATTTGAACTTCTCCCTCTACTGACAAGCATGGTACAACCCAGTTAATCTGATCTCCAAGCAGATCTGATTCATCTGGGAGTCCAATAATTGGCAGGGCAACTCCAGCAGCATTTACAAAGGAACTGATAACTCAAAAGAAAAGAAAAGTTAAACCATTGCAAAATAACCTGCAGCAAAATTTGATAAAGAATGTTGACTAAATGTGTGCTCTCCAAATAGTCAACGACAGAATCAAAGATGCCAAAAATATGGAAAAATGCTACATCAATATGTGAATCCCAGTTATTTCATTTGTGTTTATTTAAATAACAAAATGCATACACAATTACAAATACAAATCTTGGGTAACTCTGAATTATCACCAGGTTTGAGTGAATTTATGAATGGTTGTTTGCCTGTATGTGGCCCTGTGATATACCTGTCCAGGGTGTTCCCTGCCTGGAGTTGGGCTCCAGCTCCCTGTGACCCTACATAGAAAAGCGGGTAAAGAAAATGGATGGATGGATGGATGGATGGATGGACAATCAATGGATATACTGTACATCTGCAATTAATGAACATTTTGATTCAATCTAATTCAAAAAGGTTGCCACGGGCAACTGAACATAAAATAGACTAAAATAGCTATAGCCTGTTCAAGTAGTTTGAAACTGTGGCATGAAAGATGGCAGATGATGTGCCACCTTCAAGGAATGCTGTGCCTTTGATTTTGAGAAGCACAAACTCATTAGACGTTTTCAAGAAAAGGTAAATTATCAAGTTTGTTTGTTTTTTTTAACAGGTACATAGAAATGCTGCCATTCTTACAACACCTTACCTTCCGTCTCCTTAAAACTGCAAATGAGAACAGTGTGAAGCAAGGTTGTTATGTGAGTCAAGATGGCAAAAGCAATCTGTGTTCCTTAGAGGAGAGAAACAGTTAAAAAAGGAGTGTTACCGTGTACACATATCTGAGTTTAACTAGCTGTTTTCATAAAGAAAAAGTTGAATTTGATTCAGCCATAAGTAACTGGAGGAGGTCAGTTAGTAATGGACAAATGTGTCACTGCAATCTGAACTGTTTGGGTTTCACTGTGCAGGCAGATGACCTGCTAGAAGAGCATTGCAGTTGTGAAAGTGGGAGATGATTTTGACCTGAAACAGTTGGGTGGGTTCAGTTCAAACTGATTTTATTTTTCTTATGCCTTTCAGGACCTAAGCAAAATAATGTTTTCAAGCTAACTTTTTTATCAGTTTAACTTGAGGCACAATCTGCTTTGGCCATGACTTGTCTAATTGTCAGCAGTGTTAAATACATGCACTTCTTTTTGCTAGTGATGGTTTTTTTTTTGGCCAACAGCATTCATTTCAGGTCTGCTAGCCAACCTTTGATTAACTTGAAACTGAAATACAAAATTCTGAAATAGTAATATTCAATTTGAAATAACCCACAAATACAGTTTTACATAAAAATAAATTACATAATCAGCATATACCTCAAAAATTGTTGAAAGCTCCAAAGAACTCTAACTGTCCTGGTTGGAGAAAATGATGTGTTTTTGCAATGAAATAGTCAGTTATCAAATCAGTTGCCAAAAATATAATAGTCTTTTGATGCCACCTATTTAAACAACTAGAAAATTAAAGGTCTATCAATCCTTGAAGGAATACATATCAATGCCACTTTTCATGTCAACATTTTATACACATGAAGTTACAAAAATTGGGAGGTGCAGACGCCTTATAGTCTGGTGCACCTTATATATGACAAAATTTTGAAAATGGACCATTCATAGACAGTGCGTCTTATAATCCAGTGTGCCTTATAGTACGGAAAATACGGTATGCACAGTATGATCCTGTTTTATCTTGTGTGATCTTTGAGCACTTGGAGTCCAGGTTGTGAATGACTCTCAGCTGCTGCCACATCAAACTTTAGCTCAATATCTGTAAAACAGATTAAGTTATAACTATTTACTTCAAATAAGAAAAAAATTATACAGATAATAAACTTTAGATGTCAACTCAATGATTACTTCCAGAAAATGTCCTTAAAATTATTGATTCATGATATATTTTGCTAACGATACAAACAAAGATACACACGATCGCCCTCATCTTTGGCAGCGAGCGATAGCAAATGTATGTCACAACAAACCCACAATTAGTTTCAGAATAAAAACAAATAAAAAACAAACATGATGTCATGTATTTTATCACTGTGACATTGTGATTTTAAAGCATTGAAACCATGCTATTTTCATATTTAATGTGACATTCAGAGTGGGAGGCATGAGAGATTTTGATTTAAACCTTTTTTTAAATGTGCGTTTGACAATAAAACATGACTTGATAAAGAACAGAGTGAGTTTGTCAGCAGAATCTGACTAAATTGCTTTTGTTGTTTTGTGCCTTTTGCATAAATCACTGCACTGCAGCTTGTTTTCCTTTTTGAAACGTTTGAAATGTTACATGTTGGATTACCTTGACAGGCATCAGGCAGTTATGCAAGTAGTGACTCTTTTTATTGGTTTCACTTGTGAGAAACAGCAAACAATCTTCTTGACATGATTTTCTAGTAAATTCAACATGTTATTTTGACTGAAAGGTTTATTCAGCATAATATGACTGTTGGTTTCTTATACTGTCACAGAAACAAATAGTTCAGTAAAGAAACCTAAAAATACCATTATTGTTGACAAAGCTGTTTTCATTGTTAGTAACCTTAAAAACACTAATAATTATAAACTGTTACATTTGTTGCTTGTTATTTTCAAATAATTTACAGATAATAATGTTTATCACTTGAATCTCTCAGAAAGGAATCATTAGACCTACATCTACAACTGAGTAACTTCTGGAGTAATTTCAGTTCAAAATGGCTGCTACAACTAATTGACCTTAACCAACACAAAAAAAGGCTTTAACTCAGTCATTTTTACTGATTTTGAGCTAAAACTTTGTCTTACAGTAGCTGTACTTCATCTCAACACATACTTTAAGCATGACATCTTGCAATACTGCATGTGATCGTTCAGACTTATTTTCAAAGTCTAACACTGTCAGTTTTCAACTCCTTCAATTCTTTAAAATGCTGGCTTGAATAGTGGTGGGTGATTTGCATTTTTTTTTAATGCTAGGCCTTTAATTTAACAAAAGGAATTGGTTAATTTAATTGTAAGAGCATGCAGCAGCATAATAATTAAAACAGTTGTATGAGAGTATCATTACTGACAGGCATACCATGGGTTTGTGTTCCAT
Source organism: Kryptolebias marmoratus (assembly GCF_001649575.2). NCBI lineage: Eukaryota > Metazoa > Chordata > Actinopteri > Cyprinodontiformes > Rivulidae > Kryptolebias > Kryptolebias marmoratus. Next base: position 3,055,876 of record NC_051451.1, on the reverse strand, counting down.
TGTTGCCCTGAGAGGATGAGATTAGCTTTGAGTTGCTGAGTGGAGAGTCGATGCAGGAATTTGACCTGCTTTAATTTGAGTTGGCACATTTGAGATAGTTATGCAACACAGGATTGACACACTAACTGAAGAGAAGTAACACAGTGGCTTATGTGCGGTACACTACACATGATACACAATACTGGGTGAAAGCCTGTGAGCAAAGTCAGGACCCCTAAATGCATGGAGCCAAAACCCTTTGGGCTCTCCTCTGCTAGTTTGTAGCAGATTAACAGGAGATTATGAAACATACACAGCCCTCACACACACTCACATCTGGATGCATCTGTGGATTTCCTTCTGATGTTTGTCCTCTCTGGCTCCCAGAGTCAAAGTTCATGAAGCAAACACTGGAGGAAGTTGGCAGCAATTCTCTGCCTTTTGCAGGCAATGAGCCAGCTGAACCTTGGACACGATCCCTTAGATTTTATTTATTTACTTATTTTTTTTTACTTTTACATGCATTTTTTGTAATGTAACTGCTTTGGCATACTTTTCACTGTTTTAGTCTTTCATATATCAAATTTTGTAGCTCATTTTGGAGACAGGTTTTATGACTTTTACTTTTGTAAATTTTATGCTTTTCAAAATATTTAAAATTATTTACAAATATTTTCCCAATCAAAATACATTGAGATTTTATTGATTCCTTCATAAACGTTTTTTTTTGTTAGTTTTTTTTAAAACAACTACTTTAGCATACTTGCTTTTTTTGCTTCTTAGGCTAATTTTAGTTTTTAGGTAGCCTTTTGCTACTTTAGGTTACCCTTTTGTGACTTTTAGCTGGAATTTTGCTACATTTAGCTTCTACCTAATCTAATGAAACTTTCAGTTGACATTTTGATACTTTTATCTTTTAACTTGCCTTTTGATGGTATCTTTTAGCTTTTAGTTTAGGATAGTGTTTAACTAAAAGAAAAACATGAAAACTCATTGTTTTTATATTTTATTTTTAAATTAAATATGCACACCACAGATGGATGCAGTCAATAGCTGTTCTGTGCATGCAGGAGTAGATCAACAATATTAGCAAATATCAGAGTGATGTTTATGTTACTCACCCCTTTAAACATGTAGCAGCAAACCAATCTCACTGTACTTTAGGTACAAACAAACGTTCATTTTTCATCATTTTGAATGTAACTGCTTTCACCCTTGAGAGACTGGTGTCTGCACATGTAAGCACCAGCTAGTGACCAGGCATGGAAACTGCAGTGTGTCCAACGAGCACAACAGCACCAGCATGTGTAACTTTTTTCCAATCAACATCTGAAAATCTTTAACGCTTCTAGCAGATCGGTCATGTGTAAACAGGACCAAAGCCCCAATGACTCTCCTCCCAGATGAAAGGCAAAAGTTCTTTAGCTACAGAACATAAGCACAATTTTATAGTTGTTTGTTTGTTTTTTGGATTTGCTATGTCCTGGATGACTTAGAATCCCCACCAGCATACCCTTTACTGAGTGTACTATCAAGAAATAAGTCAACGTTGCTCAGTCAGTGAAATTTTTATTGCATAGATTTGCTTATACCTCAACTTAATTTGCCACAGAAACGAACAACAACAAAAACCAATGGGAATTAGTTTCATATGACATATTTCACATTTTCATTACCTGCTATCTTTGTAAAGAAATTCGCATGTAAGACTTTCTTTTTAATGTTCTTGAATTGCCAATATTGGTCACATAAAGTCACATAGAACAAAGTTTTCTTGTATGTCAGTCTGTGTTACAGATGCTTACACAAAACACTAGATGAAAAATGTTTGTGACATTTAAAACAGCTCTTCAGAACAGAAAATGTCACTTCTTCTGCTTGCATATTTCATTAGATTTTCACAAGTGGTGAACCCCCTGTATTTGTGTAACATATTTGTGAAAATAGGAACATCCAGATCTGAGCTATCTTTATTTGTAATGAAAAAATAAATAAAGGCAAAAATAGATCTCACTCTAATTTTGTAAGATTTGATATGCAGATTTGCATAACAAGTTCTGAAATCATTAATAAAATAGGACAAAAGCAAGTCTTGAATAAATGTTTATTTATTTATTTACTTGTATATTAATGAGGTTGCATTCACATTTTCTTCCAATATGTACAATCCGTCAGCCACTTTTAGAATGTACAACCACAAACACAGAAATATGTTCGCATGCAACATTAAAGAGTTGCAACAACTATGTGAAGGTTTCTGAAAAGTTTAAATGCAAAATAAATCCCAAATAGTTTTCTAAAAGCCTTGAATCTCTCAACCTCTGTTCCAAACAGCTAAAAAAGCACAACAAGAGAGTGCTGTCATGTATGAAACCAAAGCACCAATAAATCAAATCAATTTACATTGCTGATGCGGGGAAAAACAAAAAAATAAAAGATTGAAAGGCAAACTATTTACTTCAAGGACCGTTGCTTGATGGAAGAAATTAGTGAATTGAAAAAAACATTAGAAGTGAAAACTCTGAGGAGAAGTTAGATTGCACCAATTACTGTTAGATGGGGAGTGAGGGATGCCACTCACTGTTACTCAATGCCATCAAGTGTACTAAAGCCTTCATGAACATTTGTTGGACTCACTTCAGTGAGAATGTTTGTCCTGTATGATGGTTTTCTGCTGCTGCCTGCCAGGGTCATGTGTGAACTGATGTCATGTGGACAGAGAGAACCAAATATAAGACCCTGAAATTGGTAAACTGCTGTAAAAAGCAGGCATCAGTTGAAAACAGTGTTGAAAAGAAATCATGTGGACCATGTTAAACAAGTCAAAAGTATAATTATAAATCGCATTTCTCAGATTTTCATACATTCAAATAAAACAAAATCTGAGAATGGAAAATATAAAAAAGGATACCAGTGGAAAAGTCATAATATTAAGCTACATTGTCACAAAGTAATCTCTAAACCATTTACTGAATACCAGATAGTTGTTGTGAGATCCTGATACTATGCTCTACATATCAAGTCTGAAGATCACAACTGAAAAGGATGAACTATCTGAAGGCAACATTGCAGATGTCCAGGACAGCTACAAATACCTTTGAATCTCACAAACTAATGGCAACCATGATGAGACTGCAAGAAAGTCAGTCACAGCCAAATACCTACAGAAAGTAAGGCAGGTCCTGAAGAGCCAGCTGAATGGTAAGAAAAAAGTCCAAGCTATTAACACTAATCTAATCTAATGCCAGTCATCAGATAACCTGCTGGTGTAATAACCAAGTGGTTGGTATAGTGTACAGGAACTACTGAATATCAGTCCAGGCCTTTCCAGCCACTGGCAGGATTTGTTGGTACCTATACCGAAAATGGACTGGAAGTCCCACAGTCAAAGTGGGAGACCAAGGGTGTTGGTGAATGATAGGACTAGGACACTGCGGGACTTCCAGATTCAGACTGACAAACAGGTGATGGCTAACCAACCGGACATTGTGGTTGTCAACAAGATACAGAAAAAAGCAGTGGTGATAGATGTAGCAATCCCAAGTGATTGTAACATCCAGATGAAGGAGCACGAGAAGCTGGAGAAAAACTAAGGGCTGAAAGAAGAAATAGAGAAGTTGTGGAGTCAAAGTCTCAGTGGTGCCAGTGGTCATCTTAGCACTCAGTGCTGAGACCCCCGAAATTGGACGAGTGGCTCCAACAGATCCCAGGAACAACCTCAGAGATCTTTGTCCAGATGTGTGCAGTCCTAGGAACAACTAAGATATTATGCAGAACTCTCAAGCTTCCAAGACCCTAGCTTGAAGTGAAAAGTGGAAAAATTTGGGCAAGATGGGAGTTTATAAAAAAAAAACAAAAACTTTCTATCTCACCACATGGGTGGTTCCACTTTCACTTTAAGCTTGGGTCCTCTACCAGAGGCCTGGGAGCTTTAGGGTTCTACGCAGTATCTTAGCTGTTCCTAGGACTGTGCACCTAGGAACAGCTAAGATACTGTTACACACACACACAGAAACACACACACATATATATATATATATAAAACGACATAACCAAGTGGCTGGCATAGTGTACAGAAACATCTGTGCAGAATATGGACTGGAAGCCCCGAGATCAAAGTGGGGAACACCCCCAAAGGTAGTGGAGAAAGACCGAGCTAAGATCCTGTGGGACTTCCAGATCCAGACAGACAAAATGGTTATGGCGAACCAACCGGACATTGTGGTGGTGGATAAACAACAGAGGAAAGCAGTTGTGGTGGATGTAGCAATACCGAGTGATTGCAACATCAGGAAAAAGGAGCACGAGAAACTGGAGAAATGCCAGGGCCTCAGAGAGGAACTGGAAAAGGCCTGGAAGGTAAAGACCACAGTGGTGCCTGTGGTCATCGGGGCCCTCGGGGCAGTCACCCCCAAACTGGAGCAGTGGCTACAACAGATCCCAGGAACAACATGAGACATATCAGTCCAGAAATGTGCTGTTCTAGGCACAGCCAAGATACTGCGCAGAATCCTCCGGTACAGGACCCGAGCTCAGAGGATGAAACAAGACCGCCCGCGGAGGGTGAGAAGGGAATATATATATATATATATATATATATATATATATATATATAAAGGTTGCCACTTGGAATTAACTAAGCAAATAGGTACAAGCCACCTATTGGATAATTACTGCATGGGCGATTATGTTTCTGCTGGCAACAAGTTATTTAACCCCAACTGGTGCAATGAGTTGCTTCTCATTTCTTAAACAACCATGTTGAAAGACACATCCCTTGGTCGTGGAAAAGATGGCAGTCAGTTTGAGAAAGGTCAAATCATTGGCATGCATCAAGCAGAGAAAACAGAGATTGGAGATTGCAGAAACTACTAAAATTGGGTTAAGTACTGTCCAACACATTATTACAAACTGGCAGGATAGTGGGGACCCATCGTCTTTGAGGAAGAAATGTGGCTGGAAAAAAATCCTCAATGATTGCAATTGGTGATCACTTAAACATTTGGGGAAATCATATCGTAGTAAAACAACAGTAGAACTTTGGGTTTTGTTTAATAGTGAAAGTATGAGCATTTCCGCACACAATGCAAAGAAAACTCAAGGGATTGGGACTGAACAGCTGTTTAGCCTTAAGAAAACCACTAGTCAGTGAGGCTAACCAGGAAAAATGGCTTCAGTTTGCTAGGAGGCATAAAGATTGGACTCTGGAGCAATGGAAGAAGGTCATGTGGTCTGATGAGTCCAGATTTGCCCTGTTCCAGAGTGATAGGTGTATCAGGGTAAGAAGAGAGGCAGGTGAAGTGTTGCCTACTGTCCAAGCCTGTGGGGGCAGTGCTATGATCTGGGGTTGCTGCAGTTGGTCAGGTCTAGGTTCAGCAACAGTATGTGCTCAAAGAATGAGGTCAGCTGACTACCTGAATATACTGAATGACCAAGTTATTCCATCAATGGATTTTTTTTCTTCTCTGATGGCATGAGCATATTCCAAGATGATAATTCCAGGATTCATCGGGCTTGAATTGTGAAAGAGAGTTTCAGGGAGCATGAGACATCATTTTCACACATGGATTGGCCACCACAGTCCAGACCTTAACCCCATTGAGAATCTTTAGGATGTGCAGGAGAAGGCTTTGCACAGCGGGCAGACTCAATCATGATCAATGCAAGATCTTGGTGAAAAATTAATGCAACACTGGATGGACATAAATCTTGTGACATTGTAGAAGCTTATCGAAACAATGTCACAGCGAATGGGTGCCATAATCAAAGCTAAAGGCGGTTCAACAAAATATTAGCATGTGTAACCTTTTTTTTTTGGTGGCAATTTTTTTTAGCCAGGCAGTGTATATATACAGTAGATACTTGAACTATTTCACGACTTTGTTGTTGTTTCTTTTAGTCAAATTAATTGGTGGATGAGTTTGTTGCACTTTCACAGAAGCGCCTTCAGCACTGGTTCTCACAACAACATCAAAAGTCACGTGCACACGGTGAACATGTTGGACAGTTAGCACTCAAAGTGTAATGAGCACCCCTCATGCTTGGCAGTTACAGAATGATGTGTTGAGCACATGAGTGTGTAGGAACTGTTTTTTTTCATGTCTTTGTTTGTGTACTTGTTTACAAAGGGGATTAGTGTAGATGTTGTCATGCCCCATGGCTAACCCCACTCTTTCATTTTTGTCCCAGACCAATCACACACACGCAGACACTCAGATGCTCACACACACACATCACCACCACCCTACTAATACTTTCACCACAAAAAGAGGTACAAACACACAACATTGCTTTCTTCTGTTCTGTCTCCATTTTATGATCGCCCTTCTCTCTTCCTTTTGTTTTTTATTAAATCTTGCACCCCTAATCTGTTTGCCTAGACTGCTGTGATATTGTCAGCTCCCAGTTGTTTAATTCAGTCCACTATATGTGTATTCTTGAATTTGTGTGTGACCATGTGTGTTTGGAAGTGCAAGAGGATGGCAGAGCGGCAGGATCCTCTCTCTGCCCATTAAGTTGAACAGGGAGTGGAAACATGGTTATGAATTGTAATATGGGCTCTGACCAGCTTTGATAAAACAGCTCCTGTCCCACCAGTCTTCTGCATCCCACTGTTGGGACAAGTACAATGATTCTATCTCCCTTAAACCTGAATACTATAAAACTTTACTCACCATCTGTGGAAATTTCGATTCTAAACAGAATTGTTACTTCTTGCAACATTTTGCCTTTCAGATACTAAGTATTCACATCAATTGCATAAGTCATAGCTTATTAAAATTAAAGGCCTAGCATTCTTCAAACAACTCATATTGCCTACCCAGCGTTCTAAACTTATATTGAGAAATTAGAGTTTTAGCCATTTTGGTCAAACTTTGAAAATTTCATTAATTCCATAATCTTATGCAATACTGCAAAATCTGTAATCTCTGATCTACTAGAGCAGTGATTCCCAAACATTTTCTTTTGCCCCCCC
>NC_051451.1:3041874-3048807 GCF_001649575.2 Kryptolebias marmoratus | reverse complement strand
CCAAAAAATAAAAAAATAAAAAAAATAAATAAATCAAATAAAAAGACCATGCAGAGACACAAGCAGCTATAATGCTAAACTAAAGGTATAACATGGCTAACTAGTAGTACCAAAGGCCCGCTAAACAGCCAACATAAAAATGCTAGGATAAACATGATAATGCTAAACTAAAGGTACAAGAGACTAACTAATACTACCAAAAAGGCCCGCTAACAGCCAACATGAAAAATGTTAAGATAACTAAACTAAAACATGATAATGCTAAGCTAAAGGTACCGAGATACTAACTAACAGTACTAAGGCCTGCTAAACAGCTAACATAGGAATTACTAAGATAATTAAACTAAGGTAGTAAAGGAGGGGAGGGAGGGAGTGGGGTGACAGAGACGAGGCAGAGACAGCGGAAAGTGTGCGTGTGTGTGTAGAGGCAGTGTGGTGTGTGTTGTATGTGTGTGTGCGTGTGTGTTTGTAGAGAAGTCCATGAATCACGTTACAGAGGCCATTGTCTTTGATAATATGATGAAATGTTTATCAGCCAGCCCAGAGCAGATCCAGAATCAGAATCAGAATTAGAATCGCTTTATTGCCATTGCCAGTAAGGTACAGGTACAGGCTAGGAAATCATACTAGTGTACTGGTGCAAATAAAACAAATACAAATGAATAAGTAAACATGAAACAAGAAAGAAATTAATTAAAGTGTACATGTGCATTATGGAAGGTGGATAAAGTGGCTGTGTCGTGCTAGAGTTAATTATCTGTTGTTCAGCAGTTAGTGGCAGAGGGAAAGAAGCTGTTCATGTGGTGGGAAGTTCTGGTCTGGATGGACCGTAGTCTTTTGCCTGAGGGGAAAAGATTAAACAGGCTGTGTCCAGGGTGAGAGGGGTCAGCTGCAATTCGACCTGCTCATCCTAAAGTCCTGGAGGAGTACAGGTCCTGTACGGGTCGGAGGTTGCAGCCGATCACCCTCTCGGCGGAGCGCACAACGCGTTGTAGTCTCTGTTTGTCCCTGCTCGTGGCCCCAGTATATGGGGATGGACTCAATGACAGCTGTGCAAAACCTCACCATCAGCTCAGTTGGCATTTTGAGTTTCCTCAGCTGTCGTAAGAAGAACATCCTCTGCTGTGCTTTTTTGATGATGGAGCTGATGGTCGGTTCCCACTTGAGGTCCTGGGTGATGGTGCTACCCAGGAAGCGGAAGGAGTCCACAGTGGTGATGGTGTGGTCCTTGATAACAGTAGGGCGTGGTGGGTCTATGGGTTTCCTGAAGTCCACAATTGACTCTTCTGGGTGTTAAGCTCCAGGTCATTTGAGCTGCACCAAGACACCAGCTGATCCATCTTCGTCCTGTAAGCAGACTCATCCCTGTCCAAGATCAGACCGATGACAGTGGTGTCGTCCGCAAACTTAATCAGTTTAACAGACTCATGGCTGGAGGTGCAGCAGTTGGTGTAGAGGGAGAAGAGCAGAGGTGAAAGTACACAGACCTGGGGGGAACCGGTGCTAATGGTCCGAGTCTCCGAGATGGTCGTCCCCAGCCACACGTACTGCCTCCTATCCGTCAGGAAGTTGGTGATCCACCTGCAGATGGAGTCGGGCACATTGAGCTGAGAGAGCTTATCTTGGAGCAGGTGTGGCAAGATTGTGTTGAACGTGGAGCTGAAGTCCACAAACAGGATCCTGGTGTAGGCTTTTGGGGTGTCCAGATGTTGCAGGATGAAATGGTGGGTTAGGTTAATAGCATTGTCTACACCTGTTAGCTCTGTAGGCGAACTGCTGCGGGTCTAGGGAAGGGGCTGTGATGGTCTTGAGATGGGAGAGGACCAGTCGCTCAAATGTCTTCATGACTACAGGCATCAGAGCCACAGGTCTATAGTCATTAAGACCAGTAATCTGAGGCTTCTTGGGCATTGGAATGACAATGGAGGATTTGAAGCAGGCTGGCACATGACACAACTCCAGGGAGGTGTTGAAGATGTCCATGAAGATGGGAGTGAGCTCATCTGCGCAGTGTCTCAGGGTGGAGGGGGAGACACCATCTGGACCCGGAGCCTTACGGAGGTTCAGCTTGCTGAAGATGTCTTTAGGCAAGGGAGGGGGCAGAGCATCTTCTTTACATAAAATCTGGGGAGAAATTGAAGATAGCTAACCAAGGTCGGCCTAAGGGAGCCAGATTCACATAACAATAATTGTTTTGGGTCAGGCCAACATTATGTTTTCCATCTGCCTTGAAAGTCTTGTTGATACTTCTCAGTGGTGAATCCAAACAGCCAAATTCCAGCCAATTCCATTCTGCCTGATTCGAGCAATCAACTTTCTCCAAGATGTAACCTATTCATTCCTGAGTCTTGTAACCGCAACATAGTCTGCGGTCCTGTAAAAGGATTGCATCCAACTTGCGATTCGGCTCCCGTAACCACACAGTTTGAGTAATGACTTCCGAACCCATCAAACGAATTTGACGATATGTCAGGTAACTGCCTAATCCAAACAGCAGAAATCCTGTTATTAAAAAACCAAATATGCCTCCACTGACAAAATCGATAGACAAACAATTTTCCACTTCTTCCAGGAATCCATTGTGTATCCAGCGAATGATGTCCCATCTGGGCAGGTGAGCTCTCCCTTGCCCAGTCTTCCTGCCGAGAAAATTTGATCAATTGCATTGAGAGACCAGCTAATCAGATCCATAGATTACAAATTTTGGGGGGTGGGGGGTGGGGGTTTAGGAGACAGAGAAAGAGACAGAGAGGAATAAACACGTCCGCCCTCCACCAGGAGCAGAGAGAAAAAAGGATGTAGGATGCTGTAGCCTTTAATCAGCTGTAGAGGTACATCAAGTGATTTCTTTCTGAGAATTTCAAGAAAGTCTGTCCAGTTCATGAAATATTTTGCTAATAGACAGACAGAGTCGATTTCAACAATTAATGGCAAATTTGGAAATGCAGATCTCACACCGTCAGTTAAGACTCAAGAATATAAGTTGACAAGTCTTTCCTCCTACCACTCCAAATTTTAGCTCAATATCTGTTATCTTGACTGTTTTGTAGCTATATTTGCGTTTGTTTCTATGGCATTGTTGTAGTGGCCATCTTGAGTCAAATTGATTCTAAAAGTTGAGGAGTTTTAGATGTCAATCCAATGCTTACTTTCTGAAAGTTTCATTATAATCATTGCAGTCTTTGAGTCATTTTGTGCAAAAAATTATATATAATGTTAACAATATGGAATTTTCAAAAAAAGATCACCATGCAATTAAATAGCCAGTTACTACAGTATTTGACTTTGTGTTTTGCACTATGTCACATGTTTCTAAACTTTTTTATCACAAACATAAATCATTTCACTGAGTAAGTTGATTTTTTTCTCTTTCTTTAATCTTCACCAAGGTTATGTTGGTTGGTTTGTCTGTCAGCAAAATTACTTAAAACAAGTAAACAGATATTGAAATTTTCAGGAAATGATGGGGTTGTCACAAGAAGGAATTTATTAAATTTTGGTGGTGATCTGGTGATCTGGATCACCACTTATGTTTGTTCAATGTTTCTTCTTATTTTGTAGAGACATATTAGTTTCCAAAACAAACCTGTTTCTGGCTTTCAATTATGTAATTTTGATTCCACCTGGATCAATTATATGACATTTTTCATTTTATTTTTTATTATTAAGAGGTTGCCAATATAGAAATGAGTTACAACTTTTTTATGTTCAATTGATGTATTTATTAACAGCCCATATGTCACCCCTATTGTAATAAAGCATATTTAATTATTTAGAAATCAGGTTCCAAATTGTATGACCTTGGAATTTGTGTTTGTTGTGTTTTTTGCAGTGTGTGCCAGAGAGGAGTCTGGGATAAGATCTGCTCATTTATTATTCAATTAAAGATCGTTGAGGTCATGACAGATCATTAGTTATGGAGGTCATTTCAGAGGAGGCAGACAAACACAAACAGAGACACACATGGACAAACAGAGGAAGACAAAAAAAAAGAAAAAAGCAGCAACAAATCTATTGATTAGATTAATTTTGAAACCATGATTTCTAATGAGAATAATATGTTGTGTCTTCTACTAAAATATCCTGATTGTCCTTTATTAAGGACTTTTTCTCATTAACTAAAGCTCTTTTGGGAACGTACCACAGTGTTTACAATTTTGAAATAGGACTTAAATGATCTATGCTCTGTGAGCAGATTGAAAAAGCTCTCTAAAGGCCCATCCACAAGGGAATGGTGTTTTTGAATATGTAAAAAGGTTTTTATTGTTTCAGCCTTGTGCCCACATGAAAACAGCATTTTAGGAGCCTCTAGATTTAGTTTTTCAAAACTGGGTTTCAGAGTGAGAAAGTCTTAAAATGCCAACTTGGCATTTTTGAGTGGACAGTCTAAATGCAACTTTTTGAAAACTAAGATGTCATAGAACCACCTCTAACCTAGAACCCCAAGCTTGACAGAGACATCATCATTTATTGTGTCTTTGTCTCCTTGTGTTTGCATTTTATATATGTTCTGTTGTCTTGTTTTTGTTTTTTTGTTGTTTTTCAAGGCAGCATTACACTGCCACATACAGGCCTGGCATAGTTACTACAGTCCTTTTAATTGTTTTCTAAGTATCTGTGTGAAAAAAGTCATTTCTGGAAATGGTATATTTTTAGAATTGACTAATAAAAATATTGTTTTGGGTGAAAAACATGGACAAAGTCAGAAAAAAATGCAGCTCAGAAGTAGCAAAAGCTCAAACACAAAAGTTTATTGTTGCTCGTTTAGCACAAAAAATAATATCAGGAAAATGTCTACAGCTGTAGTCTTTGGATATCAGCAACAATAGAAACCTGAACAGACTTATGTGCTTTTAATTTTCTTGTGCCATCAATTGCTGAGTATGGAGAGGGATAATGAAATGGTGTACACATAGACACACGGAGCCATTTACACCTGCATTATACTGTAGTCTGGCTTTATAGAGAGAAAAAGGGCAAAGGCTCATTTTAGTTTCCATGGAGACAATTATAGTGCCAGCACCAGAAATACAAGCCTGTCATTTTTTTCTAGTCTATTATAGAGGGGATTAAACCCTGAAGGTAAAAATAATTGTCCTTCTAAAAGTAAAACAATAACTTTTTTAAGGCCTATATTTTTTTTCTAAAATGGCATTGTGAACATTCTACCTGAAAAGAAGTAGCAAAGAACTAATTAGAAACCTAATTATATATATATATATATATATAGTTTGACTTCTGTTTTTACCTCTTAACTGTTCTCAAAAGAAAGATAATTACTTGAAATCTTAAAGAAAATGTTGAATTCAATTATTTGGATTTTCACTTGTGTTGCCTGTTGATTGACATATTAATTACAAAAAGCCAGATTAGAGTAACTGAGGTAAATGCAAACTTTATTACTTTCAGTGTTTAATTTATTATTTTTCATCCAAATTCATTTAATTTGTTCATGGAGTCAGGTTATTGACACAAAGTAAACTTTGTTTATGCAGGTCTCACTGTCTGAGAAACCATTGTGTTGGCTCTATTATGGTGGCCCTGAAGTGCAAACCACAACAACATTAACAAAGCACACAAACAAAAAGCAAAGCACACAAACAAAAAACAGAAACGCAATTACATTAACAAACCGGAAAAGGTAGGTCCCAGTGGGAAACCTGAGAAATCGCTGATTGGACGACACCACATTTGAACTGGAAGTTCGGGTTTTTGCTCTTTCAACTTTTCAGTAGGTGGGAAGACAGTCACAGCAGCATGTATCGCCCAAACTGTGGAAAAGAGCTGGGTGAGCAGTCACTGAACTTTTGCAGTAGTTGTGGCAAGAGGATTCAAGAAATTATTACCGATAACATTCATATTTTCAACAAACGAGGTGAAAACAGAAAAATTTACGGTTCAAATGTGGTGTCGTCCAATCAGCGATTTCTCAGGTCTCCCACTGGGACCTACCTTTTCCAGTTTGTTAATGTAATTGCGTTTCTGTTTTTTGTTTGTGTGCTTTGTTTTTTGTTTGAGTTCTTCATTAATGTTGTTGCGTTTGTTTTTTGTTTGTGGGCTTCGATAATGTTGTTGTGGTTTGCACTTCAGGACCACCGTGCTCTTTTGTAGATATGATACTTAGCGCTTGTAATTTTCAAAAAAAATAATGGATGAATACTGTTGTTATTCTTTTCTTTCTCTTTAATCTGTCTTTGTCTACCTCACACACACACACACAACTTATAAAAACCATCAACCTTCCAGGGACAAAGGATATTCCCTGCCTAACTAGACTTGGATTTCCAATGCACTCTAGTGCAATGTGTGTGTTTTCATGTGTGCCTCTAATTAGCAGTAAACATGAGCACTTGGCCTTTTAGACTTAACTTGTCTGACTACTGTGTGACACTGACACTAATTTGATCTGCCACACTACTTCACCAACCACCATGCAGCTCTGGTAGTGATCCATCAGTCAACCCATCCATCCATTCATTTTCTTTTACCTGCTTTTTCTTTACGGATCATGTGGCAGCTGGTGTCTATCTCCAGCAGTCACGGTGCAAGAGTCCGGGTAACACTCTTGCACGGTAGGTACCGACGGGTTGCAATTCCATCACAGGGCCATATAGAGACAAACGAGACAAACAACCATTCACACTCTCACTCACACCTAGGGACAAGAGTTACCAGATAACCTAAACTGCATGGTTTTGGTCTATGGGAAGCAAAGTACCTGGAGAAAACCCACCTGTGCACGAGGAGAACATACCAACTCCACACAAAAAGGTCGTGTAGTGAACCTGCAACTTTCTTGCTATGAGGCAACAGTTCTAACTACTAAGTACTACATGGTGACTGGTGTTACAGGCCCGGCCTTCCGATAGGGGGTGGTAGAGAGCAACGGGGAGAAGAAGAAGAAGAGCTGAGTGAGTTAGGGGGGGGAGACGC